>NC_055674.1:12425000-12725000 GCF_017976325.1 Chelmon rostratus | reverse complement strand
GGGAAATGATGTAACTGAGTTATAGGTATGAGGTTTCATTTTGTAACTTAAAGCTGAGTTGATCAGAGGAACATATCACACTCGTCGGCTAAAAGCAGTTAAATTAAGACACAAAAGCAGATGTGAAATCATTCTGTCCTTTAAACTTGTAGATTTTAAAAATATTTTTACTTCATATTTATCATGCTTAGTGTAATTGAATGAAATGTTTATAATTACACTGTTTAATATGAAAATAAATGCAAATGAACTTCTAGTTTCTGTGTGGTTGCTGCACGTGCAGCCCTGATTCCAAACAAGCTGGGACGCTGTGAGAAGCATAAAACAGAGTGTGATCATTTGCTAATCCTTTATAATCAATTGAAAACCGTAAAAGACAATATATTTAATGTCTGACCTCATTAACTTTATTGTTTTTTGTAAATATGTGCTTATTCTGAATTTGATTGCAGCAACAAGTTGGGACAGGAGCAACAAAAGCCTGGGAAAGTAGTTGAACGCTCCAAAAACACCTGTTTGGAACATTCCACAGGTAAACAGGTAGATTGGTAACAGGTGAGAGTATCATGACTGGGTAAGAAAGGAGCATCCTGGAAAGACTGGATAAATGATATTGCTACATGAGCTCAGGAACACTTTGTAAATACAGCTAGTTTGCAAAAGCAAATTGTGCTCTGCTTTTGTTTGTGTGTCCCAACTCTTTTGGAATCAGGGTTGTGTGTAGGGGTCCAGGGTCTTGCCAGTTATCCATCCAGACAAAGGAATGACTGCAAGTTACAAAAAGTGACGCTCAGGATGTGGAATGTAAGCACTGTGGTGGGACAGAGCCAGAACTGGAGTGGGAAGTAGCACTGGTGGTGTTGAAACTAATGGGATAGGAGTTGGCCAGGCTGATGAGCTCTGTGCAGGTGAAGGGGCACTCGTGAGGCCTCAGGTGAGCTCTGTTTCGCTCTGGAGAGAAAGGTTGCGCATCTGTAATGAACGGCAGCTCAATGCAGAATAGATACAAGAACATAAACATAGAATATAGTCAATGCACGGCAGACCAAGATGGTCTTGCCATGACCTTTGACTCCCAAAATCTCATCAGTTCATCCTTACATCAAAGTGAACATGTGTGCCAAATTTGCAGGAATCTGTCGAGGGGTTCCTGAGATACCACCTTCACGAGAACGGGACCGACGGACTATCTGAAAACATTACGCTTCCGGCTGTCTGCCAGCGCAGAGGCATAACAACAGCTGCTTAATAGGTACCTGTACGTCGGCTTGATTGGCTTGGAGCTTTCAACCGAATCCCATGGTCTTCCTCAGTCGCTGGAACTTGCTCTGGTGTAACAAACGGTTGTGTATTTCACACAAACGTGGTCAAGAAAGGGTCGCAGCAAGTCCGTTTATTAAAATAAAAACATGTCAGAGTCTGGTGACTCACTGCCTGCTCTCAGCCCACAAACTGCAGACCCACTGAAATGATGTCAGAGCGTACAGCATTATTTTCAGACTTTTATTTCACATCTCAATGCCCTTGTAAGACGAATGTCGAAGACAGTGACATTCAGACCTGCCTCAACAGTCACGGTCATGTCATGGTCGTAGCAGTCACACTATGTGGATGGATATAATACGAACAGGAAGAGCTTTCCTTATTGCAGGCGGATAGAGAGGTATCATCTGCTAATGCGGACTGAATTTTCCATATTTTTCTCTGCAGTCACTTGTGGTTTAGAGAGCATCACATTGTCCTGAAGTGTGGAGATCTCAAATTTTGCCAGTCCTTTTTGAAAAAGCCCCCAATATCAGGAAGGCTTGTCGGAGCAATACGGGCGAAAAACACTCCAAACACATAATACGCCAAAACATGGAGAGACAAAAATCAACAAATGCATAATAAATAAATGAATAAATAAATGAAATCACATGCAAATGTATGACAGGCAAAAACAAACAAAAGCAAACAAGATTCTAGAAACCAAAGACGATTTGGGCTTCAGCGGGACTGTGTGTGTGAAGTGAGTTTGGTACCCCAGCCATAGCCCTTTATCAAAGCCCCACCCTTTTAGGTTTTCACAGGGTATTGTATAGAAGAATAAAAGCTATTGCTAGGTCCCCAAACACCCCATAGCAAAAGCCTAGTAAGAGCAAACACATGCACTCACTTTGATCCCACGAGACATCACTTCTTAAAAGCTCTTGTGCTCCCTTTTTGTCGTCGCTGCATACCGACGCGATTTCTGCCTGAGAAACGAGCCCCAGGGCGGAACATTCATCCATCGATCAAGAGTCAAATCCAACCAAGACACACAGTAGAAACTCAGTGGTGTGATTGTGCATTCCCTTGCCGTGAAGGGAGGGGGGCCTGTGGGAAGGGTCTGAGGAGAGAAATGTGGGTCCAGGCACAAACCGGGCCGGGGGCGGAGGAAGTGACGGGCGGGCGCTTACACGCCCACGGCGTTCCCGTTCACTTGTGTTGGAGGCCGCGGGGGTCCGATGGGAGGAGGGTGGGGTGCGCGGGGAGCCTCCGCTGAGTTCCCCCTCACACTGATGTGCTCCCATCCTCCCTGGAGGCAAAACGCACACAAATGCACGATTTACTCTTGTCAGAGTAACATTCACTAAAAGCCACGTCCTGAGATGAACACACCGTAGAAAAATACACCTTTCTGAATAAGAACATCTTTGAACTCCTTGAGTATCAGCATTAAAAGCAGTTATCATTATGATCATGGACTCACCCCGATGCCGTAGTCCCAGGACTGGCCCTTGGGCTGCATGGGTCCCACTCCCAGCCTGTGGCAGACAGCTCCAGGAGTCTCAGCAGGAAAGCCTGGAACTCCGTCTGCTATGATCCACACCTGGAGAGAACAACAGCGCTGAGCCAGCCGTGGTTTATCACCCAATATAATTCACAGTCGGACCCCACAGTCACGCTCCATGCTGATAAAACTTGTCTTTGGTTGATAAATCAAGTGTCTCAACCTGACTTCCTGTCTGCTTGACAGTGGCAGCTGCGGTGACACTGACCTGATCCAGCGGACCCACAGACACCTTGGTGACGTTGTTAGAGATGAGTTCCCAGGCGGAGCCCTGAGGGTAGCTGGGGGTGAGGCCCTGTCTGTACCACAAGTTACCTACAAAACGGTTGTAAAGATTTCAGTGCGTTATCTCCAATTTTGAAGAGTCTTTTGGCTGTAAAAAAGCAAAAACTGCTACTCACTGTTTTCATCCACAGCGAAGACAGACGTCCGTCCAACAGACAGCTGTCTGAGAGTCTGTCGAGGGGGGGACGGGATGTGATACCAGCATTCTCCTGCAGAGGGACAAGACAGCTGCAGGTTTGGCTCTGTTTGTTCTAAAGGTGCCTGGTGCATGTACTCAAACAGTAAAACCATCACTGCTGCAGGCAGGAGGTCAGACTTTATTCAGACTTGTTGTCTTGCAGGTGCGACACATTACAGCATCACCTGAGTTTCACAGCTTCAACCGACCTGCAGGGTTTTGTGGGGAAACGGATCCTCTGTAGAACACGGCGCCGTCCTTGGCGATGGCCCACACCTGGTTGGCTCCTCCGATGGAGATGGACTTGAAGGGCTGGTCCGTGCCCACGTGCAGCCAGGAGCTGCCCTGTGGGATCAGACACACCGGAGTTAGAGAGGAAGCACAGATGAACGCGAGCCGGCACTTTATCGTGGTTATGTTCTCACCGCGGGGTTTTGAGGGCTGACTCCCAGACGACACAGGACATCTCCCTTGTCACTGAGGGCCCAGACCGGGACCTGCTCCATCCTGCTCTGGGCCAGGCACGGCATCAGAGAGATGTCAATCAGAGGGATGGGTGGGACCTGCTGCCACGGGCCCCTCAGTGTGATCTTGCACTTCCTGTACGCAGAACAGATGTGATTAACTGAACAGACCACAGAAGCGTGTGAGAGCATGTGTTTCATTACCTCGTCCATCTTCGGCGCCTCACAAAGTCTTTCATGGTTTTGTGGCCGTGAAATGTCCTGTAGGAGAGAGATGAGTCAGGCAGATGGCACAGAGCGCTTTCTTACAGCATCCTGAGAAACGAAAGTAACGTACACGGGGAAGTCTGCGGCGTACTGCCAGCCCTCTTTGTCCGTCCCTCCGGGGACGTTGTAGTCTACAGCCCACTCCGACACCTGAAACACAGTGTGGAGAATTAGCTGGCAACGGAAAAAAAAATAAAAGAAACAAGTGCGCGGAAGGAATTTTGACTCGAATCCCACCTACCCAGGACCACTGAGGGGAGGGCGGGTGCGTGTTGCCTTTGGTGCACTCCTTCAGGCCACTCTCGTCACTCCACATAGGGCGGTCTGTGGGGAGGCCCCTGGAGCCACGAAACGAAACGTCTTTTAACGAGCACAAATACAAAGACCAAGACAAGCTGCAAGGACTTCACCGCGGAGCTAAAATGTTCCTACTTGTCTGTATATCCGGTCATAGGGTTCCATCTTTGATTCTCATACACGTGAACGCTCCTGACATCAGTCTGCTGGTGCATCTGAGCCGCATCTCCTGCAGGAAACACATGGACGAGTAAAACGTTGCACATTTGTGTGCGGACGTCATCTCATCGCAGCTGCAATAGATGGTTGAGGTTTGAACCATGCTAAGCAACTGCACACAAAACTACAAGCTGCTAGCGAGAAGATACTGCAGTTGTCACACATACATTTTATGCTGATCAGCTAATTGATTAGTTGGTTCAACAGTTGTAATAAAGACATGTAAGACTGGGAAAAAGGTCATTTAAAAGGATTCAACAGAAGTGTGCACATATCAGAGGTGGGAGACTTGTGTCACATGACTTGACTCGAGTCAGATTCAAATCACAAATTTGAGGACTTGAGACTTGATTTAACACTGATAAAAGACTCGACTCTGACTTGGTATTCATGACTTTAGACTTGACTCAGACTTGAGGCAGTTGACTTAAAAGGGCTTTTTTAAAATTAAATACTAAGAGATCTGAGGTACGTGAATCTTTTTAGCTAACTTCTTAGCTGGTCAGACGTCAACGCCTTGCTTGAACTTGACTTTGTTGAGACTGGCACAGGTGTGACTTTCTCCCACCTCTGGCATTTATCCACCTGGAGGAGATGATGTGGGGAAACATATGGCCACATGTCTACAGGGGCATGTTTACCCGGGGTGGGCTGCTGCCCATTGCGCCCACTGTAGACCCAGGCGGTGCCGTCCCACCCGATGCCCCACACCAGCCCCAGACTGTTAGACTCTACACAGCGCAGGTGACCCGGGACCTGGCGCCAGAACCTGCAGCACCATACAGCGGAAGCACCCAGCGTTAGCCACATCGTTGTCGTCACACACACAGTCTGACAGAGCACATTAGCAGCACAGGTAATACCCGCTCTCAGCAGGCAGGGCGGGGTGTTAGCACGTTAGTGAGCACAATTAAGACAACGCAGCTGATGAGAGAGAATGAAAACAAATATAACAGGCTGAATTTCTATCACTCTCACATGAGGTCACAGGACAGCGTGTGTGCAGCTGCCTCCAGGGAGAAGGATGGCTCGTGGACCATGATGTCCCCCTTTGAGGTCGTGGACCACAGGGCCTGTCTGGACGGGGGACCTGTGATCCCTCGACACTCACAGCAGCAGTCAGACAGCAGGATCAGCTGCAGACACAGGACAACAGCGGGGAATACGATCAGCAGGTGGCTTTAGGTAGTAGATGTAAAAATGATGGGTGCTTGTGTGTAGCTGTCACCCAGTCTTTCATGTCCTTCTCATTGTGTGCTGCCAGCACCAGAGGCCACCTCTGCTTCGTCCTTTGGGCTGTGTACACAGCAAAGGCATAGTGGCAGTCCCTGAGCACCGGAACCAGCGCCGTCACTTCACTGATAAACACCTGAAGGTGCTGATCGATGAGAAAAGAAAACGAACATCAGCCATGGCACAGCTGTGTCGCTATGACAATTCAACTGACCATGACTTCACAGCAAAACTGACCTTTTTCTCGTCATACTGAGTGTAGTAGACAAAGAAAATGCTGTCCTTCCTGCCGTCGGACTTGGTGGACTGCTCCAGAGCTACGCCCACATCCACCCAGCGCTGAGGCTTCCAGTCCCTCCACCAGCGCAGCGAGCCTTTACGAACCCACACCGACTGGAAGGCGAGGTCACATGTCGACACAGAGACGGAAAATGTGAGACGCAGTGCAGTCAGTTATTATCAAAGAGGAGCAAAACCAGCCTTACGTTGCTTCTCTCCAGCGGTTTCTTGCTGATCTCCTCTCTGTGCTCCTGCTGCTGCTGCTGCTCGCTCCAGGCTGCTGACTGCACCGGGGTCAGCGACAGCGAGCTGGTGAGAGGACCTGACAGGGGGACGCACAAACGAGACGTTTAGACAGACGACCACAGAGGTGACGGTACAGTACGTCTCTAAAACCAGAGGACGCCACACACAGCGTACAACATTCAAACATAGACATACACGTATAAGCTGACAATCAACGGTGTCGTATAACGCTATTAATTTGGGAATTAAATCTTAAAATCCACATACCTGTGGGGCTGAGCCAGCTGATCTGCGAGCTCGCGTCCACGTCACAGCCGCCACCAGAGATCCAGGTCCACACTGGCCCGTCCTCTTCTCCGACACCCTGAGACGTCTCCAGAGTCCCCAGAGCGTAGGTGGCGGCAGCACCGCCGTGGCCCAGCGAGAGCCTTGCTGCCTGGGCACTTCGAGCCGCCTCTGCCCCCTCCAGATCCACGTTCATCCAAGGGACGTCCTGTCCTACAGCCTCAGGGGTGGGGAGTACCGGCGCAGGGGACAGCTCCTCGCCTTCTTCCTGCGGCACCTCTGTGATGGATGTCTGAGGTGTGGAAGTTTTGTCGCGGTCTGAGACCAGGCTGTTTATGAAGCTGTCGCTGGCGGGGATGAATGGTTTGGGGGCATCCTGTTGGGGGGCTGAGGGGGTGTCCTCTGTTTTCAGGGTAGGTGCAGGTGCGTCGGCTGCCCCTAAAGGGACCACAGAGGGGGCTGCTGCCTCCAGGACCGGGGTGTCATCAGTGCTGGTTTGTGGGTCGGGAGGACCTAACTCCGAGTCCGAGTCGGTGCAGCTGAGAACTGAGCCTTGTGAGGCCTCGGTCAGCTGGCCGCTGAACTCACGATCATTCCTATCAAACAGCAAACACATAGACGGAGCAGGAAAAAAAGATGTAAAAAGCCGGCTTTGTTACCAGATTCAAGAGGATTCATGTCGATTACTCACACAGACCTGGGTACAATAACTTCTGTACTGTTGCCCCACTGTGCAGAAACAGGGATCCAGCCGCTGCCGCTTGGTTCAGACAGGGTCACGCCCATTCTGAAATACAGGCCGCGGTCCTCACCTACCGCCCACACCTGACCAAGAGGAAACAACACAGAACAACAGAGGTGAGACGCGGTGATCTCACCAACATATCTGCTGAAACACGTCACCTTTATTCACTGAGCCATTCAATAAAGTCACACAGTGGCCGCACGGAGGGAACATGAGAACGCAAACAAACTAACAGGACAAACGTGGCAGAATCCTAATAAACGCCAGTTAAATTAAACTTTTATTCCCTCTTCAAAGATCTATCAGAGGCACTAGTAGGACACAGACAACTGTTACTTTATAAGGCCATATACTGTAACACTGGCGCCCGCCACCTCACACAAGCCACGTCCAGAATTACAGGCCTGAAATATGAAATATGGGATATGATGACGACGGCTTGGCCAGCTTCTAATTAGGGAGTCTCCCATATGTCAGGCCAGTGGGGATATAGTCTGCGGATATATAAGGCTGGGCCTGAGGTGCTACTGCTGGGACATTGGCTGGAACGGGTGGCTGTGCTCGTGTTACAGGGCAGCAGTGGGGCAGGACTAGACGCTGGAGGGAGAAGGGCTGGCGGAGGTGGGTGGGGGGGTGACCAGGGGTGAGAGACAGAAAGGGAGGTGTGAGATGTGGGTTTGCAGTGCTAGCAAAGTCCTCAGCAGTGAGATACAGAGCGAAGACTTTGTGCCCCTGACCCCAGCCCTGATCTGGCTCGTCTTGAAACCAGATCCGCAGTCGAGGCTGAAGTGAATCAGTCAGAGGGAAAGCGGCTCGACTGCAGAGGCTGGCCAGGCTGCACACGGGCTACAGTAAAGGCTTTGAAAAGCTGGCGAGCTTATGCTAAATTATAATCTTAATCATAAAATCGAATTGGCAAAAAACTAGTGTACCTTGACACGTTGTTTTTTTTATGTCTAATGTGTTTCATGTGTACAAAAGAGCTGCTTATGAACACAGTTACATTATGCGGGTGACTTTTGGTGTCTTCTGAATTACGCCTTCACAATGAGAAGCAACAAAGCATGACAAAGCTCTCATCAAAAAGGTGTGATGGTGCCACTGTCACCAGAAATCTTTTTACCTGGTCATTGAGTCCGACATCTACCATCATCATCTCCCCTCCGATGCTGATCCAGCCGGAGCCACAGGGGTTGTGGGAGTTCACGCCCCGCCTGAACCACACCTAGAAACAGGCGCAGGCACAGGTGTGTTAAAGGAGCGACGAACGGCAGCCATTCAGAGTTTTACACGCGTGAGGAGCATTGATCCACCTTATAGTCTTTAGTGACCACCCAGACCACACTGATTCCAACAGCCACGTGAAGCGCTTCCACCTCCTTTCCTGGTGATTCCACCTCGACCCACGATGTTCCTGACGGAGGAAGAAAACGCTGTCACCATTTCTGTGGTGGTTTCAGTTGTTTTCTAACCCTACAAGGCCAAACCTTCAAAAAACATCCACATTTACACCGTTATATTTGACTTCTTGGGCTCTTAGTCTTTATAAGATAAGAAGGGTTATTTAAAAAAAACAAAAAGGGGGAAAAGACAAGATAACCGAAAATCTTTTTTTGGGGTAAATGTGAACCACGATGACTGCTGACCAGTCGGGCTGTCCAGGCTGAGGCCAGTACGGACCAGCAGGTTCCCGTCCCAGAGTAAAGTCCACAGCAGGTCTCCGGGGCCGGCAGATAACTGAGCCACCTCCTTGGGCACCTCCACTTCCTCCCAGCTGGAGCCCTCTGGGACCCGAGGGTGGATGCCCTCCCTGAACCACACCTGCAGGGTAAAGATGAGGGAGGGATACGCTCCACATCTTAAAATGATACATCCATAATAACCGTATTATGTAAAAATGTAGTTTTAGCTGTGCTCTAAAAAAACTTACATTTGGTGCATTAAGTCAAACAGGAATTAATTGGCTCAAGAGGGAATTGTATGAAGTCGTGCCGCCCTCTGCTGGTCGAAAGGGTGAATTGCACATACAGCAGGACAGCCGCCTGTTGCTGCAGTTTCTGACTGTGATCCAAATCATTTCATTGATTCATTGATCACATTCATATGTGAAACAGTGTGTTTGCTTGAGACATATTATGCTGTATAGAGTGTTCAACGGTGCTGTTAGAGGTTGTCGATGGGGAAAATACACACAAGAGGAGGACGTATTCAGCTTTTTAAAAAAATTTTACAGTCATAACGTTATTTTGACCTATGTTATGGTTTTTTTAATAAACCCAAAGGCTGCAAATTCTCAAGGTTAAAGCATTCTCCTTAAGTTGGTCAGTAGACTCACCTGTCCTTGCTGGGACACGCCCCACAGGTAGGGATATCTTCCTGACTGGTCACTCATCTCCCAGCCACCACAGCTTATGTCACAGAGCGGCAGTGGGGGCTTCTTGGGATTGTCCAGGGGGATCTGCAGGGAGACGGTGACTTGACTCTTTAGTCTGACTTGTACTCAACTTAAACAGACATAAAGTATAAGGAGAGAGAGTCCAGACCTTCGCCCAGGTGCCTTGTGCTATGTATCTCCTGTAGCGGATCCACCGCCTGCGACGAACACAAGAGTTCCACTTCTTGTCCGGGGAGAAGTTGGCCGGGAAATCCACTGCATACTCCCAGCCCTGAGGAGCATCGTGAGGCATTTCATATTTCATTCATTAAAATTGGAAATACAGCAAGCAGGAGAAGAAGCACTGAGATGAATTGAAAGGACTGCGCGTGTTGATGTGCCGTTTCTTACCCCAGTCTGGCTGGGTTCTCCTCCACAGCTCTGATCCACATACCAGTCCCCCTCCCACTCCCAGCTCCGGGAGGGCAGCTCAAAGCTGTGGAGCGGCTGAGGATTCATCCCGGTCACGTCACTCCACGGCCAGCGGTCGGTGGGCAGCAGTGTGTCGGTGAAGCTGTCCACTGGGTTCCACCTCTGCAAACACACACGCATACAGAGCAACTTCAGCACTGACACCCCTCAGCGTCCACGCTCTAAGTGTAACAGCATGCAGCCTGGGCCCACCTGGTTCTCATAGGTCTCCTCCCGGTAGCGGATGGGGGTCTCGCTGGGCATCATGTTGAGGTAAATACGGTGGTCACAGCCGATGCCCCAGCAGCGCCCCTTCCCCGCAGTGACGCGCTTCAGCTCCAGCAGCACGTCGTCTGCTCGCTCCCACCGCTGGCCAGCTGTGGACAGGCTGTACACCCTGCCATACACGTCCACGGCCCACAGCAGCGTGATGGGCATGATGGCCCTGAACAAAGACAGAAACACAGCGCTCATTCTTCCAGGCTGTCTGGTGTTTACTTTACGACTCTGTGTACGTCAGATTTATTGACATCCTACAGGCCACATTTGCATTTAGAGTCATCCTTGAAAAGTTATGTTCCCACTCTGGTACCTTGCATCACCATAAGAACGAGGATTACATCCAGATTACATATATTAATATTTGTCAATATATTGTGTCTGTGTGGAGCGTGGAGGGGATGACAACACCATTTGTGTAATTTTGCATTGGATAATGACAATAAGATGAACCTTGATATTGTCAGAATTCAGTGGTTAAAATTTGAATTTGAAATTGTCATAATTCTGCAATTAACAAAATTAATTTTGTTTATCGCAACTTTACATTCAAAGTTTTGACTTCCTTCCTGAATTCTGACTTTATTCTTAAACTATTCCCTGAGCTTTTTTCTTGGGCTTCTTACTTTTTCCTCAAAAGCATCATGAGATTAACTTCTGACTTTGTTTTTCCCACAACTGACCACTAAAAAGAGCCAAAGGTGTTTTAATTTGAAATTTCTGAACGGAAGTCTTCCTTTTATTTTGGCTGGCCAGCTTGACACTTGCTTTATCGACTGATACTAATCCGCTACGATATTGACTGTCACTGTGGCTGGCATATTCATTCAAACAGGCCTCTGCTCTGCTCATTTGAACAAATGGACAATATGTGGCGCAAACAAGCAGCTTGAACATTATTCTCAAATTCACATAGACGGAAACAGTGGCTGTAAAGACAGAGAAATAACCTGGAGTGAACATATCACATTACATAGTTTTTCTAAGACTATAATCGCCTAGAATAAACTTAATGTCGATGGCAGCCTGCAGTGGAGCTCCAGTAAATCCACTATCAAAAACACTGCGGACTCAGACAGCAGCCTACCTGAATACTGGTGTCCGATGCGCGGTTGTCAGGGGAAAATCAACAGAGGTGTCATCATGACATCAAGTGCGCCAGCCGACACCTGCCGAGGGCCACGCTGGGACACGTTCAACATGTTAAAAAGCCACGTTAAACAGCAGCAGAGGGAGTGACAGCACGCGATGCAGCGGAACGGCACAAACAGCTGATATGGATGCCGCAAAGTCGGCTATAAGCTGTTTACATGTCCGGGGAGCAGGCGGCGGTCAGGCGGCCCGCAGAGGTCTCTCACACACACGCACACGCGCGCGCGCGCGCGGCAGCTACTTACAGGTGAGGCTCTGTCACGAGCGACAGCTCTGCAGAGGGACGCCGGACTCATCCGAGCACATTCCGCCACCGCTGTTTAATTCACATTCTGGACCAGAGGAATCCGTCAAAGTCTCGAGTCCACAACAGGAAATGGACGAAGCGCTGCTCTGATTGGTTGAGGCTATGCGGGAGTGTGGGATCTCGTGCTGCTATTGGTCGAACGCAGCAGCCCTCTGGTGTTTTTTTTTCGACGGCTGATTGACGCGCATATTTCAATAATTTATTCAGCGCCAAATGAATTATTGAAGCGAAAGGTTTGGTTTTACGTGTTTGGCTACAGTATATTTAATGCAAGGAAAAGAGTCTGAGCCACTCAGGTCTGTATGCACAACACAAAGAGCCCGCAGCCCAACAACACTGGTGAGGAAGGCGGAAAGAAACTTTCCACTGTGGCCAGCTCTGCTAAATATCGCTGATGTTCCTATAAAGTTAATGACATGATGCTGCTTTTCAGGGTGGACCCCCCCCCCCCAGTCAGCTCCCTCATCCCCCGGGGGTCCAGGGTTCAGCACCTCGGACAGAGCGGACCAGGATGCTATAAGTGATCCACCTGGGGCTGTAGAGTCCTAATGTATGGGTGGGGTCCTGACCTGGATTCAAAATGTTACTAAAAAAAGGTGTGAAAACTGTGACATATTATTTTCTGTGATTATCAGAAAATGTGCAAAAACTGATGCATCAACATGTACATTTCATTTTGTACTACTTTATAGGCAGTTTAGCCCAGGGGTGTTCCAAACTTGGGGTTGAGGCCCCTGCAAGAGGTCACAAGATGAATCTGAGGGGTCTACTTGTTTTCAGGATTTTTGTGAAATATGAGATAATTTGACCTTTTTTGCCTCAAACTGTTTTTTTTAAATGAGATCATGTGAGTTCAGAGGACACATGCCTTTGTGGTTGAACTCTGTACACAAAACAAGACATACAGCTGGGAACAAGGACAACAACTGAACTAAGGTAAACATTTGGCTGCTATGTACATATACAAACAGGTGAAAAGAAATAGAAACACAGCATACAATGTGTATATACATGTCAGACTGTCTGTACATTGTGGAAAAAGGACAATGCAGAGTGCAAACAGCGCTGGATTAAAATATCAAATGATTAATGAACTTGTCATACTTTACATACTACTAATAATTAAGCTTCTATATTTCCCCAACATATATTGTGTAGTGGGAGTGGGAACCACAGTTTAACAGCACATCAGTTCAGCATCCCCTCCAGAGACTGTCGGCTGGATAAAGTAAAAAACACTAAAACACAAGAGAAACAGGTGGCTCCAAATCACCTTCAAAGTGTTACAGGTGTACGGTGTTATCTGATATCTTCACATCAAATGTAGTTTTTTAAATTTTATATTATCATTTAATCATGGTCTGGTGCCTCATTGTGAAACTAAAATATCTAAGCATGTGGCCCCTTAACGTTGCTGATTTCTTGAAAATATCCACTTTTAATGTCTCAGAATCCCTGCAACCTTCTCCTCTGACTCAATCTGAGGATGTGAATTCGACATTATGCAACATTAAGTGCGGCCCACTCACCATCAGGACGACAGTTACATAAGGAGCGGTGGAAACACACGCGCAGACTCCGCCGCCGCGGGGGGCTGCAGTGTGTTCGTGCCCACCGTGCAGCTGAGGCGCAGCCGGCGGCTCTGCAGTGCCCCGCATGCGGCAGCCTCCAGCCTCCGGCCTCCGGCCCCCGGCCCGGGTCTCCGGCCTGTTTCCACCATGAGCTGTCGCTTTAAGAAGCCCGTGAGTGCGCAGAGGCGCTACAGCAGCGCGTCACATGATTCTTCTCTTGTGACAGACCAGGCAGAAAGGAAAAGCCTTTCCGACTTCCAGCCGAGTTACCAGGCGCTGCGATGACAGATTTCTCTTGTTATGGTACCAAAGGACCAACCGCACGGAGGGAAATGGAGCTAAGTTAACCATTACCAGACTGACTCGGGCCATTCCTGTCTTCAAAGTGGACGTTTAGTGAAGATTTGAGGTTGTTGCGCCGACGGGGACAAAGTTGGCGCATGGAGAGGGACGAAGTTTCATTTTGGCGCAGCGTCTTTTCTTTGTTTTCTTTGTTTTTGTCGCCTCTGCGTGTCAGTCAGCGTCGCGCGGCTTTTCCGGCAACACGAGACAAGTAGCCGCAGTTCAGTTTTCGAGCCTTCCCGTCGCCCAGTTTGTCGAGTTAAGGACAGAGAAGCGGACAAGTTGAGGACGCATCACGTCGGCTGAGATGGTGGACAGCAAACCTCTTCTTCAGGACAGACCTCCCGCCTACAACGCCGTCCCCGGGGCTTATGAGTACGGCCCGCAGCAACACAGCTATGGGGCCATCCCCCCGCCGGCCCCGCCGCCGTACCCGTACACCGACGGCCAAGGCAAGTCCCCCCGTTCATGCCCCACATGTTTACCAGAAACTGCCCTGTGGAAGACGGGAAGCCTGGACCGACTTTGCCCACTTCCGCCTTCGTTTAGAGACCCCAGGTCGCTTACTGTCGGCTCTGGGGGCGTCATTAACTCAAAGGGCACATTTTGAACCACCGTGTGTGAGAGTTTAAGTTGCAAATACCGTGAAAAAGTGACGAGTTTCGTTTTCAGGTGAGCCAGTGTGACGCATGCGCAGTAAGGCATTGCGATGTGTTCACGCGACCAGGTTTTTTTTTTTTTTGCATAAATTAGACAATATGCCCTTTTTTAAAAGATACGAGTGCTCAGTAAAACATTAATAATAATACAGCGTATATTCTGGTGGTTTGCTGTGAGTCATCTTATTCTGACCTGTGAGTGTTTTTACAGGAAGAGACAGAATGTGAAGTATGTTCATGCTGGAGTTTTGGCTCTGCAGCAGCTCTGCTGCCGTATGTGAAGGAGCAAGTCATCATCCGACTGAGTGCACGAGAGCTGAACAACAAGGAAGTTATGCACGTATCCTAAAATGGAGTCTCATTTCTTGCAATTGCATGTAGTTTCCTGTTTGCTCCATCACGTGGTTCAGGTCGGTCTGTGGCTGCGGCTGAAAGGGATGCTTCAGATAAAGCGGTGTAGGTAGATGTAGAGCCTCTGTGGCAGGGAGGCGTCCTCATCAGGCCCAAGGTGTTGATAAACATTTGTGAGAAGTGAGGTCGTGGTATCAGAGTTCACTGTGTCAAACAAACATCTCTGCAGAGAGGATCGATATGGCAGCCAGCTCGCATTTTATCACAACTTATTCTTCACTTTCTCCAGCCAGCTTTTATCATGTCCTGATGTGTTTGTCGCTGAAATGCACGCCTGATCATTGACCCTTCCTTGTGACTGATTAATCGCTCGTTAACCCTGTAAATCAAGCTGACTGTGTACAGAGAGATTGCAGCTCTGTGACATTTGCTCGTTAAGACTCATTGTCATACCTTCACGCTGGACTACAGCTCAGTTTAACTGTGAAATGGAAAATACCAACTTTCACAACCTGCACTGTCACTTCCTCGCTGTGTGTTGGCTCTTAAGGAAGTTTATCACCTTGTCCTCCAGTACTGACTGATAAGTGTTGTGGCCGAGCGTGCGGGCTCACATGCATACAAACATGGTTGGGTCATATGTGTATATACAGTGTATGTAACATGCACCCATCTGCCTCTGTCAACCACAGGATACCCATCAGCCCAAATGGCCCCTGCTGTATCCCAGCAGCCCTATGCTGGCACCTACACCATCATCCAACCCTCTGTAGTGGTGGTGGGAGGCTGTCCTGCCTGCAGGTGAGGACGCACGCACACACACACACACACACACACACACACACACAGTCTGGTTTTTCTATAATTTTTGGAGACATTACATAGATTTACATTAATTTCCTGGAGACTTATCCTAGCCCTAACCCTATTCTTAACCAAACCTTAACCATAACCCAAGTCTTCATCCTAAAATTGAATGATTTACATTATGGCGACCTGCATTTTGTCCCCATAAGGAAGGCGAGTCCCCGTAATAAGACTGTGTAAACAGATTTATTCGTGTAGTTTCCTATTGGGGACATTACATAGACCTGCATTCATTTCCTGGAGTCTTACCCCAACCATGACCCAAATCTTCCCACTAAAAGTTAATGATTTACATTATGGGGACTTTGTCCTCATAAGGAAGACAAGTCCCCACATTGTGACTGTGTAATCTGATTTATGTCCCCACTATGTGAGTCTCATCACACACACACACACACACACACACACACACATACACACACACACACACACACTGGAGTGTATGTTACAGTAGATATCAGAGGGCTGTTATAGTCACATGATGTCTAAATGTCTTACTAACATCAGAACAGTGAAAAACACTCACTGTGTCTGAACACTGTGTCCTCATGAGGCTTTTATATCCTTTTGCCATCCGTACGTGTGTTTTCTCCATCCCTGCGTGTGTGATGTCAGGCCGGCAGTGTGACCTGATGTCAAGCGGACATGACTTTCCGTTTCAGAAGTAGTTTTTGTTGGTTTCACTGTGCTTGAGTCAACATCCTGTCAGTCAGATGATGTGCAGCCTCAAACATGTGACGGGGGCCGGTCAGGCCACACGGGGCCCAAGGTTGCAACAGGACACAACTCACAGGAGCAGCAAATGGAAATCAGATGTCCTCCCATCCAGGGGCTGAATTTGAATAATGAAATCATCTCTTCCAAGAACTTCAGGGAGCTCGTTGTGTAGCTTTTAATTTCGCAGCAGAGCAGCAGGATCGTTTATTGCCGCGAGGTGAAGGAATAGTGCACTTCTGTTGGTTTTATTTCAGCAGAAGTGGTTGTTCATGTACGTGCTCAGTAGTCATCATGACTGGCAGTCTTTGAAACTTACTGTATTATGAAACTGCACATCTACAATAAAAGGGGAACACCTCAGTCTTTAAATAAAGCTGACTGTTGATGGACTCCACTCACTAATTAGCTCAGTCTTCAGTACTTTTATATGAGTCTATACGTTGTTTTGAAGGAAAATCCTGCACAGTATACCTTTAAATCTGGGATGTTCAAACTTTTTCCATCGGAGGGCCAAGACTGTAACTGAGTAGTGGGCCGCGGGTCAGAAGGAGGCTCCTGTTGTATTGTTAAGAAGCAAAATGCTGCCCAGTTCCTTTAATTGACTGATCCCCTGCTCAAAGTGTCACTCTGCCGGCCGCGCTCGGTTCAGTATTCTGAAAAATAGTGAATTAATTAGTAATTAAAAGTAATGAATTGATTAATAATTAGGTAGCCTACATATTTAAAGAGTAGTTTTACCTCCCAAAAAATAGAACTGCAACAGCCATTTGTATTTTGTTTTTTTTTTTGTTTAAACATCTAGCGGGCCTAATCTAACCTTATGGTATCATTTTGGGCAGCCCTGCTTTAATGTTTTTTTCTTTTTTTTTTTGTTTTGCTTTACGTCAGTCTCATTTGACGATGTTAAGTGTCCCAGACATTCTTCTCCCTGACACTGACGGCCAGTATTTTGTGCATGTGTCCAGTATGTGGACTGAAAGAGTCTGGTACAGTTTCCTTCAGCATTTTGCATCGTGGCCATGTTTCCTTGGTCAGTGAAAGCCGCAGAGCCCGTCACCGGTGCACAGATAAGTTGTGCAAATACAAAGACTTCTGACAGAGCACGGCAGCACATGGTGTGGTGCTGCTTTAAGAGCTGGAGCATGAAGTCAAAGCCAGTTCATCACTATGACAGAATCTAGTATGATCAGGGTGATTAAGGCTTATTGATCAAGATTATTTCTATTTAATTTCAGCCCCCAAACATCCACAGAATGCGACACTAATAGCATTAGCAGTAAATGCTTTCTAAAGTAGCCTTTTATTTCCCATGTCTCCTCCTTCTGGAGGCCACGCTGGTCGGCGTGCTGCGGTCATGAGACCGCCGTCAGCACTTTGTTCACCGTGACTGTGGATTAAAGCCTTCAAGAGTCCCCCTCCAAAACAAGCTGCTTCATTTTCTGACCAAAACCCCCTCCAGACTCTGCTTTCTCAGGTATTATCAGCTCAGCAGCCTTCACATCTTGCTCACAGAAATATTAAAAGGTTGGATGTTTTTTAGACGTTCAGAACATCTTTTACCACGAGAGACTTCAGTAGATTTCAGGGCAAAATCTGACCGGTTTCAGATGTTTAATGATTTTCTGTCTTTCCTGCTCTGGTCTCTACAGTCAGGCTGTGATAGAGCTCCAGAAAACGGGGAAAGGGAAAACAGCTCGTCTCTGAAGAGCTTTCAGATGGAACATTTTGTTCTTTTAGAACGAGGTCAGACTTAAACTAAGCAGTGGCTTCTTGATGGTTGTTTACGGTAAAATGTCAGGACGTGACTCAGACTGGAGGTAATACTGTAGGTAAGCATGCAGTGAAGTGTTATTAGTGTAATGTCATTACCTTTGACATGGTCAGACGTCGGTCACTTCTGAAGATGCTCCGAGCAGACATGACCTGTAGGAGCCAGTTTCATAGGTGTTTTGTGCCTCTTAACTGTTATTTAACATCTCTTTGTTGTTGTTTTGTGGTTATTTAGCGTCTCTTTGTTGTTGTTTTGTGTCTCTTTGTGGTTATTTAGCATCTCTTTGTTGTTGTTTTGTGTCTCTGTGGTTATTTAGCATCCCTTTGTTGTTGTTTTGTGTCTCTTTGTGGTTATTTAGCATCTTGGTTGTTGTTTTGTGTCTCTGTGGTTATTTAGCATCCCTTTGTTGTTGTTTTGTGTCTCTTTGTAGTTATTCAGCGTCTCTTTGTTGTTGTTTTGTGTCTCTTTGTGGTTATTTAGCATCCCTTTGTTGTAGTTTTGTGTCTCTTTGTGGTTATTCAGCGTCTCTTTGTTTTTGTGTCTCTTTGTGGTTATTCAGCATCTCTTTGTTGTCGTTTTGTGTCTCTTTGTGGTTATTCAGCGTCTCTTTGTTTTTGTGTCTCTGTGTGGTTATTCAGCATCTCTTTGTTGTCGTTTTGTGTCTCTTTGTGGTTATTCAGCATCTCTTTGTTGTCGTTTTGTGTCTCTTTGTGGTTATTCAGCGTCTCTTTGTTTTTGTGTCTCTGTGTGGTTATTTGTCTTTGTGGTCATTTTGTATCTTTATCGTTTGCGTGGCTTTGTGGTTACTGCAGGTTCTGATCCAGGGGTCTGGGGCCTGTACCCGGTGTGACTGTTGGTCTGTGCACCTTTCACATACTTTCTGGTGTGTGTGTGTGTGTGTTTGCAGAGTCGGTGTCCTGGAGGATGACTTCACCTGCCTGGGTATCCTGTGTGCCATCTTCTTCTTCCCCCTGGGGCTCCTCTTCTGCTTCGCCCTGCGTCAGAGAAGGTGTCCCAACTGTGGCGCCACCTTCGGCTAGAGGGACCAAACCGCAGCTCATGCACCTGCTTGTGCTCTCATGCATATACACAGAGACACACACACACACACACACACACACACACAATCCAGCATTTTTTGTGTCTTTTGTTATCCTCTCTTAATATTGCACATATTGCTGTTGCCATTATGTTATGTACAACAAATGATCAAGATGATATTACCATGAATTATGATGTGAGTTTTTATTAGAGGCACGTGTAGGAATCAGTTTTCATCTGCTAGTTGAGGATGTATTCTAGCATATGTAAGTGTTGTCAGTGCCTTCACCACATGCTGAGTGATCATCAGAGATTCCATCAGTCATGATTTCTTCTGTAGATTTGGCTCAGAGGATCTGAGCAGATTCCTTTATGTTTCGAATAAGCCGGAATTAATTGAGGCACGCATAGTTTTTGTGCCTGACTTTTTGTTTTTTCCTTATTTTTTTGTTTGCGTTTCGTCTTTGCTGGCACGCTGCAGACACGTTTTTTGGTTACCATTGTGCTTAAAGCATCGTACTCACCACAGCTTCCATGTAGATCACCGATGTATCTTTTTCCAGAAATGCAAACCTGACTTTGGCTCAGTGTGTCACATGGAATAACACGAGCATGATTAAAAAAAAAAAAAAAAAAGAGGCGTAAAGATCCTTGGATGTGAAGTGTCCCGGCTGGAACAGTGGACTTGCCTCAGACAGAAAGCCTGCACCGTTTTGTCTGTTTTTGTTGATATTATTTCTTGGGGCCATATTTGCACTGACTGTTTGTTTGATGATTATTCTGCTGGGTTGTGCTTTTCCAGGGCCAATGCAGACCTCAGGTACATACAATCTGAAATGCCCTCGACTTTACAACCTCAATCGCTGTTTGACATCGGACTTCAAAAAGCACTCTTTATGTCAAAGTCAGACTCCTTTAACGTGTGGAGTACCACTTCCAGGAAGCATGCTGAGAGTCAACGCTGAAGAAAGCTCTCAAAATTGTGTATAATCTCTGGATTTTTATCTTAGTACTCTACTCTGTGACAAGTCACCCTGCCCCATTCCTCCCAACCAGACAATCAGTCGAGAATGTCTACGTGTATCTGCAGTATCTCCATGTCTACGTCTTCCATCACAGCAAGATGTTATATAACTGTCCGTGGCAGAAGAGAAAGATATAACTGTGTGGGAGGGATGTAAAAAAACAAAAACAAATCTTGCTTTAGAAAACACACTACGCACGCTCTTATGATTGAGCTTCTTACTTTTTATATATGAGTTACTGTAATTAAAAATGAATGCTACTTACTTGTGTGATTTGTTTTTTTTTTCATCTTTTGCAAATGCAGGAACATTATTCTTATTTATATGCGATGATGAACATTCAAACTGAGCATCATAAAGTAAACAGCAAGTTGAAGAAATAAGTCTTTATTTTTCATACAGCACATTCTTTTATGGGTGTAACGTGGGCCAAAGAGTGAAACAGGTGTACATGCTGTGGTCTTAAAATGCCGTGTGCAATGATCAAACTGTCCGTGTGAAGATGAGGCGATTGTCACAACTCGTGCTCTCATGTGAAGAATGCAACAGGTACATGATATTTCTACACTAGGTATGTGTGGGTCATTAAGGCAGAAGTCCTGTCCACGATTGTCTAGCTCTACAAAAAGTTCAGTTAGATGGCAAAGGACAATATCTATAGCATCTGTTGTACAAATGTATGCACACGAGGGACTTAAAGAACACTTGTGTGCCTTTCTGAATGCATCTGTCCTCATTTTAGTATCGATGCTGAGATGCAACATTTTCATAAGGACCTGGAGGTGAAAAGCAGTGTTCCTCTACAGTACATTCTTTTACTGTCCTATGGCAACACAAGAGATTTCTAACAGTCATTTGGACGATGAGCAAGCAACATCAACAATACAAATACATTACAGTATTTGCTTTGACCAGTTTTAATTCACCCATTTTTGAGGTGCAGGTAGGACTGTGGTCATTAAATATCTCCACCACAAACAGAGGGACAAAAATAGACATGGAAAATATATATATATATATCTTAAATATATGACCATCTGTTCCATAAAATAAAATGGTCCCAAAATACTTCCATATCAGCGTTTGCAGCAGTGAGGGGATCCCACATTCAAATGGCATTTTCTCCCTCAGTACTGACCAAGTTTTGTGTGGTTCCGTCCAGACAGGCGGGAGCAGTTGGACAGTAAAGGCAGGTCAGAGCTGCGTGACCTGGGGTGGATGACACAGGAAGTTTAAGGAGGGGCTGTGGGAATCAGGGGCGTGTGGAAATGTGGACAGATCAGATGACCGGCGCAGAGCGGTCGTTGGTGACGGTTGGACGTAGCCTGACTGTGGCGAACGGGTTCCCTCCCCTGTGGAAAAACGCAGCAGAGATAAGTGATGAATGTGTGAGTGAGAGGAAAAAACAGATAATCTCACTGATGTTGTTGTGTGACTCACGCGAGGTAAGCAGGTGGGGGTCTGGAGACGCCGTTAGGCTGGACGGTCTGTGGAGAAAACACAAATTCACTGTAACACAATCTGCCGTGCTGTGCATAACTATGACACAGAATGAATACCTCAGTCACACCCAGATGTGTTTACATGTGACGTTCTCACACACACACCAGACTGCTGAAGGACTGGACGCACTGGGTGAATGGATTGTCATATCATGGGACAGTGTGTGGAATCTGGATCTTCTGGAAATTCAACAATGTTTCACTATGAAGTGCCGGTGCAGCTTCCTCATCATGAGTCAAAGTCAGTGACATGATGTGCAGAACAGGTTGGAGGAGAATGCAGCTGTTTTTTAGTAGACACACAATTTTAAAAGGCCAATAAATGGCTTTACTTGTTCTTTCTTTTCAGATTTAAGCCTAATATAGACATATAAATAAAAGAGCATCTGGCACAATGGAATAAATACAAAGACACACGATCACATCCGCCGAGTGTTGAGCTTCCTCTCATCTGCTGCTGCCAGAAAAAATATCTTCCTGTGAAACACATCAGAAGAAGTGTACTTACTGTCTGTGTTTGGACTATTTTACTGTCCCACTTTATTTAAGGTCTGAATTCCCCTAGTTCAACCAAAGGATGGATGTAAATGTTGACACAAAATGGCAATGAATCAATAAAATTCAATGTCAATAAAAATCGATAAAAGTTAATTATAGTCAAGAGTGTAATAGTCTATTGTGTAGGGAGTCCTGAATGGCTACATTAGGGAGTGATCTCGGACAGTCACTGCTTTTTAAAGTGTTTGTTTGCACAAGTGTTGAAGATAAATTGTTGATCTTCCTGGGCCTGTCATCCATGTATCAACCTGCAGTACTGCAGAGATTCCACTAGAGGTCAGAAGTGTATAGAGTGACAGGTGAGTGTTTCGGCCTTGGCAGAGTCTGTCTCACTGCGACCACCGATATGACCCTCAGGACATACAGTTTCACATCTGTCCTCTTCCAACAGATGTTTGAATTACAAATCACGTAGCAACAGTTGTGGCTGGTAAAGAACACATGCTCTGTTTAACTTTGACGATCAACCCTCACCAGTAGCTTTTCTTTCCTTCACACTGACACTCAGCTTGGAGGTCAAAACCGTCTCTGGCCCTTTAACTGACTGTAGATCTCAATCTCTCACATCTCCCTCTCTCTCTTTCAATTAGTCTCCATCCTCTAAACATATTCATTCTTGTGAGTTGTTATCTTTTCCTCAACACAAAGCACCAAACCAGTGAGGGTGCATTTTTCTCATGGTGACAGTGCATTCCAGGGTAACCCCTCCTCCCCCGGCCCTCCTGTCAGCCTCTCCCCCTCCTCCCCTTTCTTCACCTTTCCCTCTCTGGAAAAACCTGCAACACTGAAAAAGGCTTTGCTGATGACACCGAGCAAGTGTGTGGAACTAGGAGTGGGAGATTACAGGTGTTCTGCTTTTGGCTCAATGTCCACATCAAGCAGGCATGTCAAAGTGATTCCATAAAGGGCCGTGTGGCTGCAAGGAGGAGCACACCTGGCTGGAATCAATTAATCAGCTGATCTCAGTCTTCAGCTGATAACTAAGGATCCCTTGATGTTGATTGGTTGGCCTGGTGTGCTCCTCTTGGGTTGGAACGAAAACCTGCAGCCACACTGCCCTTTATGGAATCACTTTGACATATGTGATTTAGAGCAATGGCAGAATTTTGAACTAATAAAAAAAGAGCTGCAACACATGTCAAACTGACAATAATGTTTGTGAATGTTGCAGCCACAAGTCACTAACTAACCCAACACATAACCTCTGCCACCCACTCATACACTGAGCTGAACATAAACCACAGTATTATAGTTTACTGTAGCAGTGGAGAAGTTTTTCCCACACAGAAGTCTATTCTGGGAGCTGTGCATGTGTGTGTGTGTTTGTGTGTGTGTGTAGCAGATTTAAAGCAGGAGTTTGTGAGTGACTCAGAATGAATGGAGGACAAACTTCACAGGAAGTGACCCTTATTTATCCTGTACATGGAGGGAGGGGCAAAGAGAGAGGGTATGCATCGAATGATGAGTGTGCAGAGGTGGAGATAAACAAAAGATGGAGAATGTAGAGAGAGCCACAGAGAGGGAGGGTGGGTATCAGGTTCACCACGAGTGGAATTCCAGCATAATGCCAAGTCGGTGGTGGAGAGACGTGGGCTTGATGTAGACTGACAGGCCCGACAGTGGAGACGCACACACACACAAAAAGCACGGTAATCACTGGCTCTACTACTGTACGTCTGCGGCCCAAATGAGTGGTAAATAATGAATAGTGTGGAGACAAGAAAGAATCTCCATTTGCCATCTGACCACTGAACCTCTAACTGGGTCAAACATCACAGAGAGCCAGACTGGCTGTGTGTGTGTATGACGCTACTTTTGGGGACACATTTCAGACTCAGGATGAGTTATTTGGGGACAAAAGCAGAGTCCCCAGTAGGAAAAAAGATTATTTTTGAGCCAGTGGTTAATGTAAGTGTCCAGGAAATTAATTAAATCTATGTAATTTCCCCAAAAGTGACGTGAGTCCGTTTTGTTTGTGTGTGTGTGAGAGAGTGTGTGTGTTTTGTTTGTGTAGCTTCCCTGCTTTTGTATTTTGTTGTCAGTGTCTCTGTCGAGGCCTTCCCTGTGTATATTAAGGTTGGAAAGGTGCAACGAGTAAGTGATAAGGCCCATTGAGGTGTCCATTATAAGAAATCACATTATTTTCTGATTCTGCACACCTCAAAGGGCATTATCCTGCTTATGCTAGGGTCAAGGCAAAAAAATAAGACTATTAATTCATATTTTCACGCATTTTGCAATCAAAATCTAAAGCTTTTTACAAGCCATACATCAGTTTCTATGGTAACACCTGAGGGTTTGACTAATACCAGGAACAATCATTCCCATCCCATAAGGTTCTTATGCAAAGGAAACACTGGTCAAGACAAACTTCAGATAGGACCTGGCAACAGGAGATATTTCTAGGCTGCTCAGCTCACAGAACCCTTTGGTTCAGCTATGAGCTGGAAAGCTGACGCTATGCTACCAAGATTCAGGTCAATAACACTGCATATAGCTGACAAACAGTAAACAGTATGATTAACAACTGGCTAGCTATCTTGCCAGCCATGTCATTACCCTCAAACCAGCATCAAGACTTTGCCATGTGTACTGTTGGCCACAGTCTGAAGTAGCGAGTTGAACAGCGAACGGGATGTGATACAAATTATGAGGAAGTTCAGAGGGGCAGTGTACTACAGCAGAGTGTTACAGTCACCATCCTGTGGCCCTGAAACACTTTTTGCTTTTATTCTCCCGGTGTTCTTCTTGTGCTGTTTCCCCCATTTCTTTCCAATTTCTCTTTGTTCGGCTGCATCCCAGTCATCAAAGCTGTTACATTCTCTAAACAGGTTAAAAACAATGTTGAAGTCACTTGTTGTAATTAGATGTTAGCTTGTTAACATGTTGCAATAAACTGCAACCCGAGGCTTTGACTGTCACCTCCACTGTTGCTATGGTTACTCATTTTAGATACAGGCTGTGCATTAACTTAGAACAGTGAACAGATAGTTTAACTGGAACTACTTAGCAGGTGTTCATTATCAGGTATTAATGTACACCCCACAGCCAATAAGAATGGAATATTCACCAGACCATGGTACAATAAATTTTTATGAAGTATGTTTTATATCCAGAGCATAACTTTGATAGCTTTACAACAAAGTTTAAAACATGAGATTTGATTTGACTTGCAAAACAGTACATTGACCTTATCATCCAGGGTGTTAATTTCAGTCCATGTTGAACTTCAGGAAATGAATGCGACTCGGTGGCATGTACAGTACATCAGTCTCTACTACTTGTAAATGTCGTTAACTTGACCAGACAAGTGGAAGAGGAAGAGAAAGAGTGCCTAACAAGTCCAATATCCCTCTATAGCTGAAAAGTGTGAAATGTTATCAAAAGCCTAACAAGAACAGCAGTGTCAGTGTGATGTAGTGCAGAAGGTGTGTGTGTGTGTGTGTGTGTGTGTGTGTGTGTGATCGTGCAGACAGGACAGGTGCATTTGACCCACGGTCTACCACAACACATTTACATGTATCCAGCAGAGGAACAACAAAAGCTTTTGCAGAAGAAAACCGCAACTTTGGCTGATGCTTTGCATGGTATGCAAAAGGAGGAAGATTCGTAAAGAAATTACTTGGCAGAACTTATATTGTTATGTAATAATAATTCTATGTTGACGTTGGTGAGGACGGACAAATTAAAAAAACATCTGCTGCTGAGATGCACAAAGCTTCATTCGTCATTATATAATGTGAGGGTGCTGTGTGTGCACTGTTCTTAAGTCAGCCAGGTCGACCCAGACTGTTCTCGTCCTATCCCACTGTTACTGCCTCTCGCTGGAGAAAAGACTCCAGGAGACTCATTATCAGCACACCAGGGATTACTCTAACAAAGACGGTCCTCTTTACAGCTGTGCCCTGCTCAGTCTGTGTCTTCATCCCCTTCAACCATATGAGGATGAACGCAGTCCTTTTCCCCTCCAGTTTTTTGGAGTAAAGCTGACCATAGCCTTTCTAACACATTTCTAACTACTTTTTTCTCTATCTATCTATCTTCACCAGGGTGGGTCTTTATGGTGATTTTTGGACAAAAATCCATTTGTCTAGTGTCTATAACTGCTCATCCTGTTCATTGTCAAGTGGAGCTGGAAAGGACCGAAAACGCCCTGGGTGAGAGGCAGAGTATCGCTGGATGATTAGACAGACAACCATGTTTCTACTCGTATTAACACCTATAGACATAAAAAGTTAAAGTTTCCAGTCCACCTGACAGGAGGTTGTTAAACAAGTAAACTGCTTAATCAAGGTGCTTTTTGCAGTTTGAGCAAACTGAATCTCACATATTATGAAGGTAAGCAACACCTTTGCCATCTTCATATATAAGAAATGAGCCATTCTCTAATATCATATAGCACACCATTGCCAGGAAGATGCCTGCTTTTTCTTCTGCTATTATTATCTTTTTTTTTCTAGTGTGGTCCCTCATCTTGCAAATAAAAAATGAGACTAAGTATTAAGAAAATAGGCTTAAATCAGTGTTGTTTGTACAAGCAGAGAAGGAAAATATTCAGAATGAGCATCATCAGTGTGCTTGCTCACATGCATTTAAACACACCACAGAAGTTGTACCCGTACAGCAAACTAAGTGTTGTACAATCCCCGAGTCCCAATAAATGATTTTCTATTGAGTATGTCAGCCAGCACAGAGTGTATCAGACTGTGGTCAGATTTCCAAGGCAGACATAAAAAGCTCATCTGACACCACCCACACACACGTACTGTCATCAGCAGTCAAGTCAAGGCTGCACAGCTGAGGGTACAGCAGCCATGCTGCAGGAGGTATCAGGTGAGACGTAGCCTCACACTGCCAGTCCTGCCATGACGCTACAGCAGAAAGGTCTGGCAGAAGACAGCAGGTCAAATTGTTCTGGGCCGATTCAATTTCTTCGAACAATCATTTTAAAGGCAGGGCTTAAGTGTACTAGGCTTAGTGGAACATTTGACACATGGCTTCAACTCTGGCAAAAATTGGCTAAACGTGAGATGAAAGCACATAAACCAAATCACTGGCCCACTGACTGACCATGTTGTTATCAGACGAGGAGGAGGAGGCCGCAGAGGGCGTGGGAGAGTGCTGGTGGTTGTTATTTGTGGTGACGTTGCTGGAGGACGAGCTGTTGTTCTTGATGCCGTTGCGCTGCGGGGCGTCACAGTAGTCCGCTGGGGGGAGCACCATGGTCGCCTCGTCTGTCTCTGTGTCCTGGTGGTGGAGGTTGACCACACTTCTACTGCGGTACGGGGCAGTAGACACACTGTAGAGGAGCGGGAGGAAGTGGAGGGGAGGTGGTATGAGAGATAAGGGGACGAGGTTAAAACAAGAAGACAAAAATAAAGAACGAATATATGATGGAAAAGACAGGATGAAACAGAGTGGAAGAAGGGAAAAGACAGTACAAAAGGGGAAAAAAGGCCACTTAATCAAACTAATTACAGGGTTTGAATGTCTCCTGGCAGGTGTGTGTGCTTCTGTGTTTGGGCTGGATCTTGGGTTTGGGGTTGCTAACAGAATTAGATTTAGGTTAATCTTAAAGTTGATGTTAGGTTTATTGGCATGATTTTATGATTAAGGTTGGTATACAGACTAAATGCAGGCTGAGGAGGGTCCTCATGAGGACAAAAGGACAATATATGTGTTATTGTGTCCCCCGGCGCTGGTTATAGTTTCTTTCTGTTTTCCTGACTTGTAGCAGTTGGCTGGCAGCCTCTCTGTGGGAGGTGCAGCACATTAAGATCTAATAAATTAATCCGACAGGGATTAGTCTCTTTGAAGAAGAGGTTGGAGTCAACTCTCTGAACCTTCTCTCTCTTTCTCTCTCATCAGCAGCAGAATCGATTCATCAGCACACAACATCCTTTTCCTGATAATTTGCTGAGCTTGTCTGAAAAGTCCAATGTTAAATTAATTTGAATTACACAGGTTTAAAGGTTATATGCTAATATGAGCAAAAAGATACTCCAATGTCTTTCTAGGGTCTATGAAAACATTTTAAACAGAAAGCTTTCATATGGCCAAATGATTGAGGAGACTGAAAGCAGAGTGTGACTACAGGAATCAAAGGTTGCGGAATGGGAGAGTCCCCCATAGGATTAGAAAGGTTATCACTCTAACAGGAGTAACGAGAGGAAACACTGCCAACAATACAGCTGGCTGCAACGTGAAACCTGCTGGTGTGTGTGTTAGCTGCAATGTGGAGTCTCCTTACCTGTTGTTATTCACGAGAGGTTCAGACAGTGCCCGGCAGTAAGATGAAGGGAACCAGCCCCTCCTGCGAGACGCGGACAAAGAGGGAGAAGCCAAGTTAGGGATGATTACATCTGTGCTCTATCCTCCCAGCCTCCCGACCGGCTCTCATTGCACAGGAATCTGAAAGCTTCTCTACATGATTAGTGACAAGCTCTGCTGCTCTGCCCTCAACTCAGTGACTTCCTATTACAGGTTCCCGCAGGGTTCACCAAAGACTTTTTAATACCACAAAGAATTCTATTTAATGCTTGTTAGTCACAGTCACTGTTATACCTGCCAAAATGTGAAAGTATGATGGAAAACCAATAGGGACAACATGGCCTAGAATAATCTATAATTGTATCCCCTTTTTTAGCACCTTCCAGCAGTATGTAACAATTATATCCAATGATAAAACTTGAATGGATGTGACCTGGTCCCAGGGATAAAATGGATGAATGGCTTAAACAATGAAATATTATTAATTCATTTAGGTCTTTGCTAAAATCAACACTTGCTCATTATGGGTGGATGTGCTTCTTAGTGGCCAACAGTGGTGACAGTTAATATATTGCAAGTGTATTATGTCTACTGACAACCTGAATTGGATCCAAAAACATTTTCTAACCAACATTACGATCTGTGGCAGCAGGCAAGAAGAAATGTGTACTAATATATTTTTATGAATTGAATTTAAGGCCTTAACCTTCTAAGTCCCTTTTCTTGGAAAATGAATTCAATGGTTTTTAAGATTTGTGAAGACTTGCAGATACCCTGAGCCCTGTACAGTTCTCTCTATTGTTGTACATACTGTGTGGACGTATGCCCATGGTAACTATGGCAACAAAAAGCTAGAATCCATCACAGAAGAGAAATCCTGATGATGGATCCCTCTGATTTGTAAAGATCACAGGCTACCATTTCAAATGCTTCCCTAACAACAAATCTTATTCTCCTTCCTCTGTAGGGTGCAAAGGAAATCAACAACTTGACTGAATCAAGGACTTGTCGACAAGGTCTTCTCTCAAACAAGCTCAGTGTTTGCTTGGAACTTGAATGAACCTCTGGTTTACTAAATGAGTCAAAGTCTCAGTCAGACTAGAGACCATGAGGTTTCTAGTGAACTCAGTATGGGAATTCAAGCAGCCATTTGTTCCTGCCTACACACACACCAAAATAAACTTGACTTCATTAAAGAGTTGAATAACATAGTGAGAACAACGTAATGAAGCTCGTCCAAAGATTAAATTAAGTTAAGGCGACATTGCTCCCACAATTTCTCACCTTGATCTGATGAAAAATGGTTTATTTCAACTTGAAAGCACATTTAAAAGGAACTCACATGAGAACGAAAAGGTTCAGAAAAAATGAAGGACAGCTAGTCTGTATCACAAGCTAAGACCAAGGACTGTGTGTCATTGTGCTGTTGTTCCTAATCAGTATGTAGTCAGCCAGCTCTCCCCTCCATGGGGATGAATGTTAATATTTGCACATTTGGACAGGAGAGTAGGTGTTTCTTTCATGTACTTATGATAAAAAGGCTCCTACTGGAAAATACACCTCACTCAATCACACTCATTAACAATAGATTTGATTTATTTAGGGAAGGGTTTTCTGCTGAGAACATACGCTTGTTTCCACCATTAATGATACTGCTTGCCACAGGACCGGTACTTTGAAACAAGATAGCATTAATAAAAACCTTGATCAAGGACAGCTCACTAGTACTCTGAGTACTCACTTTCCCCTATTGACTTTTCCTGGACAGGCAAGGAAACCTCTAACAAGCCTGCTCAGATGATAATAATATGCATGACACGTCAGGTGTCATTATCTGTCAAATGTTGCTGCAGTGTATTATTGATTATCAGTGCAGCTTCCTGCTTACACTGATTCAAATGTATCTCTGTCTTCCTGACATTCATCATTCATTCCTCACTCCATCAGTAGTGTGTGTGTGTGCGTGTGTGTGTGCGTGTGTGTGTGTAATCAGTCTAGGTGTTGCCAGGTGTGTTGCTGGGATACTATCAAAGCTGATGTAAGACAAAGGGAGAAACCCAAATGCATCAAAGCCAAACCTCCTCCGGGACACACAGTCTATCTTGTCAGATGCTGTGTCCTGATAAACGTGATGATATACCCTTTTTAAACCTTTAGGCACTTGAGCTTGTCTCGCTCGCAGCTGTGAGGCAGCAAGACGAAAGTTTTGCTTTGCGGCAGCCTCACTTTTGAAAGCAACTCAGAAATAATTCCTTTCTGCCCTTGATCAGTTTTTTGGATAAATTTGCCAGGTAATTTCCCTTGGTAGTGATAAAGATCAAACCTGATGAATGATTCAAATTCAAAAACACACTTCCAAGGGCCTTAGATCAAATCCCTGCTTAAAAAGTCAGACATCAGAGACCCGGGGAGAGCGGGCTGCGTTGGTGCCTGTCTGTGTGGGAGAGCAGGTGGTACTCTGAACTTCTCTCTGCCTCACTCCAGTCTGCTATCGTACATCCCACCCTCAGGCCATACTTTACTTTGATTTCCTTATCAATGAGTGTTCCAGCTCAGGCAGCACTCGACGAGCCTGGAGCTGTGTGCGTGCGAGTACATGGTCAGCATAGCAATCAGGCAAGGGACCATATGGCCAGTCAGGACAGTGCTGTCGAACTCATATCAATCACCTGACTGGTGGGCAGACAGGAGGACATGATAAGTAGGTTTAAATCAATTGATAAGGACATCATGAGTAAGTGGTGATTGTAGTAAATTCACACACAAGAGGGAATAATCTCTTGTTAATAGCCATTAAAATATAAGGTAGGTGAGGTATATATTGATTGTGAGTGGGTGGACATACATGTAAAGCATGTAATCATGTCCCTATGTACAGTACAGTGTGTGCACAAGCCTTCCATCATTTATCTAATTACAGTCTTCAGTAACACATCTTTTCCAGACCAATGCAACATGTGCGATTTGACTCACTTTCCATTCTTCTCCAGTTCACCGTACATCCACCCGTCTCTCTCGTCTGGGATGAGCAGGATGATGACGTCTCCCTCGTCAAAGCTGAGCAGTGTGCTGTTGTTGCCAGCGGTGTGGGGGAAGATGGTGCGCACACGTGGCCTCTTCACTATGTTGTTGAGGCCTGTGGCGACAGACACAGACCTGGCAAGACTGTTCTCCTCGCTGTTCCCGTGGTCTGTGAGAGGGGAAGAAAGGTAAGCATGAAGAGTCACAGCAACAATAACAACTCTAAGAATCTAAAGCCATGCTAATGGCTCTGTGAGGCTGTTCCTGAAAACAGTGGTGCTTCTAGATTCATGTCCACAACAACATGCAAACATGCTCACAATGACAATGTTACAGGACACTGCTGACTGACTGTTGAGATATTTTAGTCCGGACCAAAGCAGTGGACGAACGTCATTTTTAATAAACCTTTATTTGATATAAACATTTTATACTGGAATACATTCTGTAGCAATGAAAGGGCAGCAAGCCTGCCAAGAAAAAAGTGTCACCAAACCCAAAGCCATGTGAAGCAGATGCTATTGTTCAAGGCAAGATAAAAGCCAGTCACATGTCAGGAAAGAACAGAGTTCTACTCGCTGTCTTGAAAAGCACAAGCTTAAAGCCACAATGGCACAGAGGGAGGTGCCGCATGAAAACCACAGCCACTGCATGCCATGATACCTGTGCTGTTGTTGGGAGTGGTGGTTACACTGGAAGTGTTGTTTTCCTGGGTGAACATGTTAGCCAGTGGACTGGTCTGAGCCTTCAGAGGTGGCGTCGGGGGAACAGACATGTTCTGCCAATATTAATGATAGCGTTAGCATGAAATCTAAAAATCATAACCTAATAATTATTAGGTATCTGTCATGAATCAATCTTGAGATATTTGACCCTTCCTCCCTCATCATACCATGCTGTGCCGTGACGGGGACGGGGAGGGCAGAGCTGTGATGGAGACGGGGGTGCGCAGTCCCTCGATCATCGACAAGACACCCTCGGGCATGTCGGTGGCATCGTTGCACTGGTCCTGCCAGCTGTTCAGTTTCGCCATCAGAGTGTCTTTGGCCTGTCCAGCAGGCATGGACATAAGGAGAGATATTAAAAGAAAACATGAGCAATCAGCAGAAACACTGCACAGTGTCGTCACTATGGTAACACGATGCCTTGATGGTCCTGAGATTGTGGGTTCTGAAATAAATTGCTCTGCCTGCTCGCTTTTCTGTAAGGTATAAGCTTTTCACCACCACTGTGACATATCCAGTTAAGTATTGAGTTTAAAAAAAAGGCTTGATTGTAAAGTAATGAGGAGCAGGGTTTTCTACCTTGTCATGGAAGGAAGCGGTCTGGTAGGAGAACATGCAGTGTTTGTCCACCAGGAAACAGAAACGTCTCTTCTCCTCCAGCAGAGCCTCCTTACAGCCGTCTGCGATGAACAACTGCAAGTCCATCTGACGGCTTGTCAGTGTTTCCAGGCACTAACAACAAACACATATGCACATATACACAACATAATACAATAACAATAGTAAGTCAGTTTGAATGGATGGAAATCTTCGGTTCTGTTCTGTTTTTCTGTTCACTCTTCTTCATCCACTGTCTCACTGAGTACCATCTCAAATAGATCATGTCTTTATCTTCCCGGCCACATGGTTTACGACCATCTGGTCCCTTTCATTGCAGATCTGTACACAAACCCAACAAGGGCAAATGATATGAAAGGGGCAGGGTTCCTTTCTGTATATCCTAATCTCTCTTTTGCAGGGAGAAAGGTATCATTAGACTAGAGTTTACTGTATTGACAGGTTAGGTTGGATTGAGTGTTCAGTGAAAGGACAGAGCAGCAGGAGGAAGAGCGGACAGGGCACAGCAGTTGTAGGGAGGGGATGCCTTATCTACGTGAACAGCCAGGGATTAGAAAAGGTCAAAAGGCTACTGAGAGGATGTTAGACGAGTTTGTGTCTTTATACGTGTGTGTGAAAGTGAACAGACACTGACTTAATCTTTTTTGTTTTCCCTTAAACCTATTTCATCATCTTGGTTTATTTGATATTATTATTATTATTTTGTGAGTGAGAATGAACACAATGAAGCTTCCTACAAACTAATTTCCAGTAATGCTAGTAACTGTAGTAACTGTACTGTGAACATTGTCACACACATTGTCATCTTCATCCAACTGACTGAAATTGGCACACCTGTAACAACTGTTAAAAAAAAATGGCACACGCCCTCTCTATTCAGCTCTTACAACTGTCCTCTTCTGAAAAAGCCTTAAATGGCTGAGGGCTTTATTGACCAGGAAGCTGTGGCAGGTTAAGTGCTTTTATGTGTAAGAAGTTCAAATCCTCATCTACTGTGTTAACCTGTGCCCAAAGAAACATAATGCACATGGAAATGTCAGCCATATCAAATGCAATCAGATTAATGTAGAGTGTTACATAAGGCTATAAAATAATGATAATGAAAAACTTAACTTCCCATTTAATTAGCTAACCAAAATGTTTGTATAGCTATTCCTTTGGGTGTGAATTACTCTGAGTAAACGTGCCCTCAGAACTAATACAGATAAAACAATACCACCGAATTGTTTCTATAAAAATAGTCAGACAGGATTACAAATAACACCAAATAAATCCAGGGGGGTGATAATGATTTTGCTAATCTGCCATAGCAGCTATCTCTTAATATCGATATTAATGTATGTCTCCACTCCACTGACTTTACAGTCTATGTCTAATCCAACAGGCTAATTCATGTTGGCTGGAAACATAAAGTAGCATGAGCTGTGTGGACATCCAGCCTGGTAATGTTCGTCAGAAGTTATATCATCCTTGTCCAAACAGTGCCGTCTGTCTGCCCGGCCGAACGGGAATCTCTCTCTCTCTCTAATGCCAGGAAGTCCTTACATGAACCCATTCATTTAGAGGTGATGATGTCTTACTTAATACCCGATGTTATGATTACAGGTTTACCCTTGTGGCTATATGTCAACAAACAAGCAGATGCAAATGTGTGATGGAAACATGCACACCTACACAAGTAACAGCAGAAATAGCACTCTTTATGTTTTTGCCCAGATGATTTTACTTCATTTCTCTTTTCCTGACCCTGTTTTTAATGTAATGCTATAATATAATTAATATAATGTACTATATAACACCAAACTCAAACTGCCATAAAATAGGTCACAGTTACATACTTAAAAACTTTGATCTTCATGTTATAAAAAACAGTCATACATGAGAAGACAGTAGTATTTGTGGTAATAACTGGCTGTATGCGAAACATCAATTTCCGGTAAAACTTTTTTTCTCAAACATATGGACTGAGGCAAGGGTGTGATTTCATGCCCCCATTGGTCAATAGCTACATGGAGGAATAAACCAGCACTCAGTGCTACACTGCCATTTCTTCTACACTACACATTTTACAAAAATAGTTGCTCCTAGATCTGCAGATTTTTCAAGACTTTATTAGAATGTAATTAAAAACGTCCACAATTCTTTTGGAGAGGTCTTACAATAGCTGCTTAATAGGTAACACTGTGTTTCCAACAGACCAATTGACTATATTCCACTGGGGCCATTTCGCACACATAAACTGGTATTCATAAAAGAAGAATGTGCAGAGAGAATGTGTCACCTCACGCACACAGACCAGGCGAACACGGTTCTCTAGAGATAGCTACAGGTGATAAGGTGGACATAAGATATATGTGAGTCATATGACTTTGTTGTTTGCCAATTTCACTGATTTTGTTATTAGTTTTGCAGGTTACACAGCATTCTGTAAAATGTCAATCAAGGGCACATATGTTAACAAAATTGTAATTATTTCTGAATGATGAATTTTATCATTATTTTCATTTACATTGCTGCCATTATTTCCCTGTCAATTATCTTTTGTTATCTTGAAATGTGAAGCACTTTGTACAGTGTTTCAACGAATGAATTAATCTTGACAACTGTTCTGACATATTACAAAATTGATAACTGAGATATCACTACGGATGATCGTTTCCAGGTATATGTGATAAATTAATGGTATGGACGCTATAAATAGCTACAGCAGTGCATAATGACAGCTTCTGGCAGTGCTGAGAACCCCACCGTCAGACACAATCAGTTAAATGGCGCTTCTTCTTTGCCGTTCTTCTCATTGACAGGTCTAATGAATACTGCCACAAGTACTGATATGCAAACAGATGTTTGAGGATGCTTTTACATGTATATGGAGACTGGGGGGTGGAAATGAGTGCGTGCATCCAGTTCCATGATGACTAACATGTAAAAAACAGAATAAGGCATATACACAGCTTTATAAATCTGCTGAAAAGGACATGTATGCAATAATCTGTCTTTGTGCATACACATGGTCTTAGTCCTCAATCTATACAGAGTTTTATGCATTTGGTCCCAGATCTTCCAATGTGTATTCATCATGTGCATTCATTTAGCTTATTGAAAGATGTTTTCTAGAGGGTAATTATAATTTCACTTGAAATTATTTACCAAATGTACTACATGCATTTAAAGTACCTTAAAATATTTTTTTATTATCTATCCTTGTGTTTTGTTTTGGCATGAAATACTGTGGCAATAATTAAAGAAAAGAGAAAAAGTGAAAGAGAGAGCACCTTTCCATAACTGCAGAAGTGGGCGGCATAATTTCTTCTAACAAGTGGATGAGGGAAAAAAGGGGGAGTGTGAAATGCTATTTCGACACACACAAATGCATACCTTCTTAATCACTTTACATCTGTCAGCACTGCAGCAAGCTTGTTGCTATGGACAACCTTTGTTTATCCCCAGAAATATGAATAAGAAGGAGCACAGGTAAGAAGAATAGACGACACGCTTCCTCAAAAGATAAAGCACACTTTTCACTCTTTGACATGTAACAGACTTGATACATATCTCAACTGCTGTTGTAGAGGAAAATTTGGCCTCACTTTTTGTCGGAGAGTCTTCTAATCAATTGTTTGACAGTTCTGACAGCACTCTCACTTTTTTTAATCCTGTCTCTGCTCCCTGACAGATCGTTCCCTTCCTATGAAGTGTCTTGGGTGTCTGCTGAATCATCTGCAAACCCCTCCTTCAAAACCCCAACATGCTGTTTGTTTGTTTGCCAGCCCATCTCTGTGTCTCTCGGGTGTCTAAATCCTAATACCTGGCCTTAAAATCGGATAAGTAAGCAGAGCAGTGAGTGAACACACTGACTCATGGCTTGGTGGGAAGGTGATGGAGAAAGGAGAGGTGAGGAGGAATTGGGAAATAAAAGAAGGCAGAGGAGGAATAGACATATAACAGGAAAGTGTGGAGGAATGAGAAACCAAACTGGAAGACACATGAGAATAAGATGGAAGCGAAGAGGAAGGAAGTCTGTAAGGAAGCCAGTGTGAAAGAGTTCATAATTTTCATAATCATATGCATACTGAACCTTATTTGTTAAAGACACTATAATTTCTTAGTTAGTTACCATGTATTTATGCAATAATAGATATAGATAGATAGATAGATAGATAGATAGATAGTTTAAATGTTCAAAGAAAATAAGGAAATTCTCACATTTGACAAGCTGAATCTAGAGAATGTTTGAAATGCTTGAAAAATGACAGAAATGATTAGCAATTATCAGAATAGTTTGATTTTTCAATTCATTTATCAACTAATCGCCTCAGTTCTTGTTCAAAGCATGCTTACGCTCCGCAATTCAAGTTTATATAACTGGAGAAAGCGAATGTTTTGACACTATTTTTGTTACTATGAAGCATTTTTTTCTGGTTAATGATAAAAGATAAAGTCTATGTAGATGGCTCTAACCGTGCTAAACCCATACTGGTAATGTAATTCCTCCTCCATTCTCAGTTTAGCTCTGCCAGCATAGGTGTGGGGTAGACCGTGTTGATACACAAACCCTTAATCATTCACAGATGCACATAAACACACAAAAACATGCTGCCTGACTGGAGCGATGGTAGGAAGGTTATGTAAGATCTGAGTGCTCTGCTCTCAGGGTTGCAGCTCTAAGATTAAACTCTTCTGCAATTTTCAGTCTGCGGACTCACTGTTAGGGTGTGGTGGCACCATGTAACGACAAATTAAAGCTGTAGTGACTTAACATTCCACTGTGTACACCAAGGTAAACCACCTGTGTGTAAAATGAATAACACTTTCTTTTACATTTACATATAGTGAGACAAACTTAAGTTCAAAACATATCACACTGCAGTACTTTTCCAACGCACCTTCCAGACTTAACTGCAAGCATAGATATAAAACCAGAAAAGAATACCAAAGTTAGGCAGCTAATATGTTAGCCAGTTCAACAACACTCACTTTTCTATTTCAACATTTTTCCTTGTTTGGTTGCTTGTTTGTGCATGTGGGTGTCCATTTTCATCGGTGAGCATGCAGGTGGAGCAAAATGCAGCAAGAGAGTATTGTATGCGGGTGTGAAGGAAGCCAAAAACAAACATAGATCTTCACCTGCATGACTACACAGACCAGACACTTCACACATTGTCCCCAACTACTGTTACACTGACTTGACATGGTGCATCTCAGGTGTCAAGGCTTGTGAATGAATGTGTGTCGGTGTAATTATGTCTATGCAGATATGAACGAGCCTGTGTGTGTACGTGTGCCAAAGAAGCAGCATCCACGTGTGATGCGTCACGTGTCTGTTGGTGTGTCTACATCCATCTCACCTCGCTTTCCTTGTTCTCGTACTTGTTGGCGTTCTTGCCTTGGCTTTTTCTCCTCAGCTTCTTCAGGTCTGACTGGGACCTCTCCAGAGAGTCCTGCTTCATCTTGTGCTCCATCTGGTACCTCTTAAATGTGGCCTGGAGCAGAGGAAAGATCCATCTGAATGCTGAATGCATTATTGCCAGAACCATCAGGCAGCATAAATGAGCACGAGAAGCATAATAACTGTCACAAAATGAATATTAAGAGATTTGCATTTTAACGCAGTGCACACCACTAGTCAAAAAATTATAAACATGCTTAGTGCACCACTTTGACTTGTGTTGCTGCTGGAATATAGCCCCTTGTTTTTCTTGTGCTGTGTTGCAGCAATGACTTCCATTAAGACACAAATTAAGTGGCAATCATAATGACAGAAAATAATAGCACTGAATTGCTACACAAGATTAGATTACGGTTAAAGTGTTTGAATGTAACTGAAGTCCTCATGATCACATTTTTCTATCCATGTACCTGTTGATCCTGATCATGACTGCAGTTATAAATAATCAAAGGTTTTACACTAAGGACTTCAGCTTACAGACATGTTGTGCTGCCTGACCATTCCCTCTAGAAACTACAAAACAAACTTGCAAATGTAAAATGTACTAGACAACAAATCAATGATGAGAACTAAAACATAACAAAACATACTTTTATATGGCAGTGTGTGTTTTCATGAGGGGGCTGAAGTACAGCTGACACAGAATGACTCAGACATACATGTAAAACATGCATTTGTACTGTCGTGCAAGCGTACACACATGCTCAGAAACTACTCACTGTCATGTATTTAACATCCATGTCAGTCTTTCTCTCCAGCTCGGCTATTATCTCCCTGTGGAACCTCTTACACTTCAGGTGAGGAGAGACCAGACAGAGGAGAGGGGAAGAAGACACAATGGTGATTATAAACTGGACAGGAGGATGGAACGCAATGGTGTGTTAGCTTTGCTGTCAAACAGGGAAAATACTGGAAGTCTCAAAGAGAGAAATGGAGAATGATTATTTAAAGTGTATCGGTGTGTGTGTGTGTGTGTGTGTGTGTGTGGGGGTGAGAGCCAAGTCCGAGGTTGCACTTATGAATGAGTCAGAAACAAGGCGTGGGAATGCCCACAGACTTCTCTCCCTTCCTCTCCAGCTCCCTCTCATTACTGTAAGGGTGTCAAAGCATTCCCCTCACCAAAGCCTTGTTGAGACACAGCAGTGGCGACAACATGGGGCGGGCCAGTGAATTGGAAAACTCCATTACCGAACGCAGATGGATGACCACGGAGACCTTGTCGCACGCCCTCATCGAAGTCTGCGAAAGGTTTTCTTCCATCATTTTCCCTGACCTGAATTGATGCTGTGACTCACCAGCTGGAGTCCATTAACAAGTCAGCCCACTCACTGATGCTGTTGGCAACAATGTCTCAGAGAAGCAACTCACAACTTTTCTGCCCCAAAAGTTCAACTGTAATAGGTTATTTTCAAACTCTGGTATTATTTATTTTCAGCACAAAGCACATGTAAAAGAAAAAAAATCTTGTGGTTATTTTGCGAAAATCCAATAGTTTTAAGTCAGGGCTTGATTAACAATATAAATATTACTAATTATTGTGGTACAGTACTGAAACACTTTTTCGATTACTGAATGGATGGAAAAATAATCGGCAACAATCAGCACTAAGCTAAATGCTGTAGGCAACTTATTAAATGAAGATACGAAACATTTGTAAGTTCCAGCTTCTTTAATGTGAGATATTGCAGTTTTTTGTCCCTATTTGAACCATATCAGCACATAATGAGTCCCTTAGAGTTTTTAGCTTATTTTGACAAAATAAACAACTGGAAGCTTGGACTCTAGGAACTTCTAATGAGCATATGATCCTAATTCCTATCATTTTACACACTAAACAAGTAATACATTAATTGACAGTAATAAGATGAATTGAGAATGACAATTATTTGCAGCTTTACTGTGGTATTACCATGCCAAAAATTAGGTTGTACTTTCTTAATGCACCAAATTAACACAGCTCCAGCTGGTCTTTTCCCAGGGCATGTTGAGACCTGCCCCATTTTCAGCCAGGAAATGAACCAACAGATGTTCCTACAATATAAACCTGTTGTTTCCCTTCCTCACCCAACCTCTTCATAATTGTCTTGGCCCCGATGCTGCTGCAGTTAATGTAGGTGAAGAGGGAGGAGAGGAAGCAGTGTTTATCAATCAAAAGTGGGAGGACGAGAAAGTCAGAGCTACCGGCTGACTGTGTGAACCACTAAATGCTGCTTTGTGAACTGAAGCTTCACTTGTGGTTGTCTGGAATTAGACTGAGCAACATGTTCAGAGAGCGACAGTGTCTAACAAAATACATTTGGGTGAGGCAACACAATTAGGGAGCAGGTTCACAAAGGATTAACGCAAGCACAAAACAATATCTGGCACTCACATTTTCTTCCAGCTCAAGATGAACCTTCCTGTGGACCTCTGAGATTTCCATCAGCACTACACCTGCCACACAAAGAGAACAGGGAGAAAGAAAAGGAATAGGTTGTGTCAAATAAGGGCCAGAAGTAATCTAATTATGTGGTGTTTTTTGCTTTCTTTCAGTCTTTCTGTTGTCTAAAGATATTGTGCAACACAATGACAACACTACACAGTGACTATGAGATTATATATATAGTATACTGTATATCCATACTGTATATGGATTTATACATTGCAGAGAAACGACACGTGTCATTTGCAACCTCAAAAACCATCAAATGTCTCCAGCTACAGATTATGTTACAAAGGATTCCCTTCGGTGAAATGAAAGGAAAATAAATACTCGTGCCTGGACCAGAAAAACCGGACCACCTACTGCTTGGCTAATCAAAAAGAGCTCAGATGGCAGGAAGCCACAAATTATAACCTTCTGTCTTTGCATGTTGCTCCCAAAAGCAATCAAATTAGGATTATGGAGCACAATCATGGTGTGGAAAATTGTAATTAAATTTCCTATTGACCTCCCCTGATACAGTGCACAGCACATTGTCAGTGATTTAAGTCATTATAAAAATCTTAATCATACTTGAATTCACAGTACACAGCAAAAAATAAACAAATAAGATGCAAAAACAAACAGTTTGCAGCCCCACAAAATTGAATATGACTTGTTAAAAAGCTTGTTAAAAGAGAAGATAATAATTTATTAGATAAATAATAGCAGGTTATGTAGCACTAAGAGCAGTTAACTCTCCTCTGAGCCAGATGGCCTTCCTGCTGACTTGTGTCTGTTTCTAACATACTGTCTGTGGCCTGGATAATGCTGCTCACAGATTGAAAAGGCCTCTGAATGTGTGTGTGTGTGTTTATACAGTGCTGGTGAGGTTGCTTGACAAACACCATTTTTAACACTCTTCAGATGACCGGTAGACATGAAGAAACAATGTGTGTTTGCAAAAATGTGTGTGGGCCAACACTTCTGATAACTTATCTTAGCACAGATGGCCACTTTGCAAGAAGTAAAGGAGAAAGAATGGTGGAAACTACAGCAGCTGAACTGTGGCTACAACTTCAGCTTGTTCAAAAAATGTTGTCCGGGGTCGCGGTCTCTCAATGAAAACGACAATAAAATCACCCTTGACAGGCAACCAAATTTAGACATTCTTTCATTTCTAACACAGGTCTAGTTGTTTTTAGACATTTTAACGCAGAAATTATACATACTGTGCTATATATATAATATATATATTATATATATATATATATAAAAAGCAGGATGAAAATCATCTGAATGGAAACTTTATACTACATGTTCTGACTTTTTCCCACACTGAGCTTTTCCCACAGGCATTTATTTTCCATGTACAGTCAGTAAATGTCACAACAAAAAACATTCTTCAGTAGCCAACAAGTGCAGCTGCACTGTACACAGGGGTGTTAATAGTGATGTAACCTTGAGACATTTTTTTAAAGACAGATTTTCCACTGAACTGCTACAGTGGCTTCTGCTTCAGAGCACATGAACAGCTAATTTGTCTCTAACAAATCGAAGACCTGGACCATCACAGAGAGGAGGCATTTGCTTGGTGAATAAACAACACTTTAGTCATTCAATATTTCCATATTTGTTGAGGTTTATAGATGTTGTGGACTAATATTGGAACAAATGTGAATAAGAGCCATCTGCACAAACCTCACAGAAAGGTTTTTTTAAAGACTAATAAAAGGGAACAGCTGTCCTTGTGCATTGACGTGTAAAGATTTACTGTGCAAATCCCTGACAGACATTCAATAGGCTGTCAGTGTGATGTATCACTATGACCTGTACATTCATCAGTATGTAAACAGTGCCTTTCCCCACTCTGTCTTTCAACACCTTGACTGCCCAATCTTGCCTTACAGCGAGAGTGGCTCTTTCAATGCAGTTCAAACAGCGTCATCAGATAAAGGCCAACAGATCATCCCAGTCAGTCTGCCCCTTCACAGAACAGGAGAAGAGGGTCTGACTGTGGAGCAATGGCTGGGATTGGAAGGGAGGAGACAGTGTTAAGGAGGTACATAGTGAGGCAGGAAAAGGTACAGTAAGTATTTGAGGAAAAGGATGCAGAGTGTGTTAGAGTGCTGGATATCACAAGAAAGATAAAAACCTCAGACAGAAAACAAGAAACCGAGAATGAAAATATGAGGGTAGAGGCACATGATTGCAAAAAATAAACAAAGTCCACCACATTACGCCAAAGGATGCTGGGTTACAAGAAAACCAGGCTAACTGCCCAAGACTGAACGTCTGACACATCTGATATTAAAGCACCCTTATCTTACAGTAAGAACGTAATCTTAAAATGTCAACATGTGTGGTATAGAGTCCGACACCTGACCGACTGGTTTATTTGAAGGACACTAAAGTTGAGAAAAGACTCATGAACATATCACAATATCTGAATGATGAAATCAATTCAAATGTATCATGATACTGACTGGTCAAAAATGTCTTGGCTACAGTAGCATCACAAGAATCAACAGTCGTTGTCTGGCAGTCTGCACTCATTTGTTTTTTGTTGTCACTGTCTGCACAAAACGTTGCCGGGCAACCAGGTTCCTTTATCGAGCAAGGTGTGAGGGCAAAAGTGTGTCATAATGTGGATAACAACAGAAGCAATCCACCGCCATTAGCTAACAAAACCAAACTGAGATAAACCCACACAACACAGACAGGCTGCCTACAGCCCTGTTTTACCCAGGATGTAAATGGGTCTGGAGGCATGGCTGGAAACATGGTGCTCTGTGGAGCATTTTACATTCACTATTACAGGGCTGATAGCTGCTACTCAAACACAAAAGGTTGCATCTGACAATTCAGCTTGAGTGAAAGGTTAAGCATCTGAAGTTTAACTTCTTGCTCGGATGTTAGGAGTGGATGAGTCACACAGTAAACAAATGTGAAACTGCAAAGAGGTTTAGGATTAGAGAAGATCGTCAGAAACTTAACTAAGACATGGTACCAAACTGTCACCATTACGGTCACTCTGTTTCTACACAGCTGAGTTATGTGCACATCATTTACAAATGCGTAAATGCGCGCCTGTCCTTAGGGCACTGTGGTTCATGTCACAGTGTCAGTATGCGCTGTTTGAACAGCAGCACTTAAGTGATTTAAATCAGTTGTTCCTTGCCTCTGGTAAGGTGTAAATCATTCAAGCAAACATGTCAAGTTCTGACGTCATTCACTAAGAGAGCAAGTCAGACAAAGAAAAAGAAAAAATGCTATTGGTGTCTTTCTTTCATGACGTACTGATGGATGGGTTACACTCATCTGTGCGTGTGTGTTTGCAGAAAGGCTCATTACATTGTATGAACAATGATCACTTGATTGCAGCAGATAAAATAACATTAAAAACTGTTATCAAGCTACATTCTTGAGCCATGAGCTCTGTGGCTCCTGTGGAGGAGGGATAAAGCAGAACAAATAAAGTAAAATAAAGAATGTAGTCAGAGTGAAATAAACAAAACTTAGTGTGGCCTAAAAAAAAAAGAAAAATTAAAATAAAAACAACACCCTACTTGAAGCTGATTTTGATAACAACATTTTGCTGGTAGCATGCAAAGCGTCCCATAGTTCCTCCACTGTTTTTGACTGTGGGCAAAATAATCCTGGCATCTGAGTGAGCCACCTGACACACCATGCAAACATGCTTGGATTATGTAAAGTGGGCCTGATGCCATTTGAACAGGCCAGGGCCATCAAAGAACGGTGTATTTGTGTATTTGTGTGTTTGTGTGTGTGTGCGTGTGTGTGTGCGTGTGTGTGTGGGTCTATGAAGGGTCTGTAAAGCCCTTGCTGCTCTAAAAGGACAGGACTGGATGAGATTCAATTCCCTGCGGACAACAAAATGCTGCGCGGTTATGGTGTCGCACAGGATGTTAAACGCTCCTCAGATTTTTTTGGCAACTGTTGTGGGGTCCTTGTCAAAATCCTCAGAGGAAACCGACAACATATTTCAGGTCAAAGCCTCAGTAACACTTAGTTTAACCCCAAATACAGTTAGAAGATATAAAGGTCGAATAAAGCAAGGCCCAAAACTTATGGCGTCTGTACATCCTGGTCCTTCAGATCTAAATTCTTGTTGCTGGTCTGACCAGAGAAGGAAACAAGTCAGACACCTGAGCGCTTGAATGAAAAAACTGTTGACATTTGAACTCTGGCAGAGGAGGAAGAGGAGGAGGGAGACTAAAGGAATTAAAGGAAGAAGGTAGGAGGACGAGGTGCACCGGTCCTCCAATACCTCTTGAGAGTATCTGGTTTCTGGTTGGCTACGCGTCGCTGAAGCTCAGGTTTCTGATGGGGCAGCTTCACTACGTTCACGAGCAGGCTCAGAGACAAGATGCAAATACTTTCTTGTTCTTTGTGAAACACCTCACGTTTCTAGCGAGAAACTCTGCTTCCTTATAATTCTTTTAGCAGAATTTATATTGTAGTTGAAGTGTCTCAGGTCAGACATCCTCTTTATAGGGATGTGTACTACAGACTCCAGTTACAATACATTTGAGTTAACAGGCCCGGTTCATTAGATGACTGTAGTGCTTATTTAATCACCCCCTGCTCTACATAATCCCCCATAATGACTCAGACTAAACTGATCTGTCATAAGAGCAGAGTGCCTCTCCCTGTCTCTGTCTGTCTCTCTCACACAGGGATTAGTGGGTGCTGGAGTGTATCCACAGGTCAAGGGTGAGTGTGATTCAGCCTGGACATCATGACTTCCCCCTACGTAAAACTGTTTTGTAATGATAATGGCAAGTGTACGTCATCCCTTGGACTCTATTTTTTATTTTTCAAAAAAAGGGCAATTTATCTTTCTTTATTTTCAATGTTAAAACTGGTGATAATTGGGTGAAAAATAGATTATTCTTTCAGGTGGACACTGATAATAATCAGCTGTTTTTTTGTGTCCCTCCCCTCATTTCCTCTTCACTTCCCATTACAGGAAGTATATTCCAAGCTGTACTGATTCACTGTATACAGCTCTAAACAATGTTCTCGTACAGCAGGAACAAACAACTTTTACACAATTTCTTTCAGCAATTTGGTTACTTTGGGGTGAAAATCAAACAGTTGAAAGCCTCATTCCCAAAACTGATAGCAAGGTGTCATGGCAAGAGCAAAAGTGCTTCACCTGCAGACTGAGTATATTTTAGAAACTACGGTTAACAAAGCTAAAGTGTTTCTGCCATGCAATCATGTTTACATATTGAGAAAATGTGTGGGAAAATCACGGGGTATCTTAAAATAGACACAAATGCAGTTGCATCCGTAACCTCAGCTATTAAAGTGATAAACCACCAAAAATCAAAATCAATCAATTTTTGGATTATCAACCACCTGTAGATTTATGCAAAGCTGAATGCTAAACATTTATGGAGAAGTGACAAGTTTTAGCCAATCTATTAATCCTTCTCAACCCACTCCTGCAACACAATTCACTTCTCAGTGTTCCTACTCGCACATGCTGCAAATGCTTGAGTCTCACCAACAAAAACAATGACTGTTTCCAACATGCTGAACAGATGGGACAGATGGAGGGATGGAAAGCTGAGATGTAGATTTATAATCATATTATTTTGCACAATAAAAAGTTGTCACCATCAGAACTGATTGTAGCTAACATGAATTCAATCTGACCAGCCACAGTTGTTAATTTAGGAGTCAAAATTTTACAGCTAAGTCTACACGGGTGAATGTTTCATTTTATGAGCGGAGTATCACTTTAAAGTGTGGCAGGAAAATTGATACCAGTACAACACCAGGCACGTCCCATTGTGCTGCTGAATTTAATTAGCAGTTTTGCTGCTAATCAGCAGGGGAGCTGAGACACATACAGTGGTTAAATCAAAGTGTGCCAGTAGTGACAGTGAGCTAGAATGCCAGACATCTTTGGACTCCAAATGAGCTTGTGGGAATTGAAGCCTGGGGAGTCGGCTAGAAACAAACAGAAAACCAAACAAACCCTATGCCAAGGTGTATTTCTAAGCTTACAACACACACAGCAGTACATCTATCACAAGCATCATGCTGGCATTAATCAAAGTATAACTGCCCCTGCGTTCAGCAGTGCTCACTGGCTTGCCTATCTCAATGATAATGAGAAGATTTGACAGTACAAACTTTTACTTATTCTTCTCGGTTCCTTTCTTTCAACAAAAAGGTACAACAATTCATCAACAAAAATCAACAAATTTCAGCAGCAATGCCTTTAACTGACGAGCCATGCTACAACCACAGTGAGTTTGTTTTCAGGTATTGTATGTTACATTTAAGGCTTTGCGTGGATTCCTTACTCTTTATCAAATATTTGATTCTTTATAAGACTCACTGCAGATTCTTCTGTCCAGGCTGAAGATAAAGGTGTCCAGGTTTGGCCATCAGGCATTTTGAAAAATGGAAGCACTACCATGAAGAGTTCAAGCTGGCAGAGTTTTAGAACAGTGACTTGGGGTATTTATGTTAACTTACTCCACATCTTTTGAGTTTTTTTTCTGTTAACCTCATTTTGCTATTGTGAGGCCTTTCTATAAAACCACTACAATAAAAAAACAACTATGCAACTCTGAAAAACAACTACTTCTGAGGCCCAAGTGAGACAAACAACTATTTCAGGACAGCAGGTGCTATGTCCACAGTATGCATTCTCCCCCAGCTTCTCCCAGTAGAGAGTCTGAGGACAGGGCAACATGGAAACTTACCTAATTCTCTGGAGACAGGAGACACTGCAGCACTCTCCCCAATCTTAGACATTGCATCAAAATACAACTTTCCTGCCAGGGTCATTGCTGGGAAAATGATAAAATGATCATTAATGTTTGTCAGAATAGTTTAGAAAAAATGTAGGATCCCTAATACCTGTTAAAGACCACTGAAAAACACCATAAATATCCATTAAAGAGTACTGTGTTCAATAAGCCTTGGCTGAGGACATTTTAAAATTAAATTTTTCTGAGAACTGAGTGGCCAAATGAGTATGATGATCAGTATTAAAAGCTTTTACTCTCTCAGCCACCCTTCAACCATCTGGTTATAAGTATCTGGTTTTTTTTTTTTTTTTCAACTCTATGCTACTGTGCATGTTCATAATAGTAAAAATACTCACCAGCCACTGATTTCTCATAGTTCTTGCCCAGGTTGACCAGATTCCTCAGTCCTGGGTTGAACTGTTCCATCACACTCTGGATGGGTGGAAACAAAAGCAGAGAGTTTGTCTCATTCATGGTTTGAAAGATTATGTGACACACTACCGAGTCAACAGGTGGGTGACTGTTTGTAGGTTGTAATAAGGTGGGACAGAGTGAAATACACACAGTCATGTTGAACCAGGCTGACTATTGACAGGCGGTATGAAGTATGACCTTTAGGCACAAATTCACCTGCATGCCACGCAGGCAACCTTACATGTTACATGGAAAAAGACATAAGATGCAGAGACTGAAGAATGAAAGACAACACTGCAAAAAGAAAAGACAGAGAATAAAAGTACAAGAATGAGAGGCGGGGTCCTCATTCTTAACATGCCTTGATCAATGCCACAGAGTGGAACTATCATCTATAATCATGCCTCAGATTCAGCTCTTATCTCTGTAATTATGGAAATTATTGAGCTATTCTTTGTGATGACTATGAGAGGATAAGGTCGTTGCTTAGGTTCACACCCAAACCCAGAATGCAGAAAATTACACAACATTGGTAAACCACCTTAAGTAACACATGGCAACAATGTTTCATCAATGACCACAAATGTCTGATTCAACTTTGTCAATATGTGGCATATACACTACAGAATTTGGGTCCTCTCATTACAGAATTCATAAAATATAAAAAAGCATGAACTCACTGATGTTACGATAATATCTCAGCAACAAAGACAACAAAACTGGGCCCTTATTTTCTGCACTACTCATGTAAACATACAGTTCTCTGGGAGCCTTGGACTACTGTTGATTATAGCTGCGAGTGAGAGGTGATGGCTGCCGAGGAGCTCGCTGTATAATCTTACCACACAACACACACAGCCAGTTAAATTATTAAACCTGGAGTCTTTTTCCTGCATTTCATCACACCAAGGAGCTGTGGGGGCTGTCCCAAGAGGAGGCTAGCTGACAAAAGCTATTCAAGATGGCTAAATGCTTGTTAGGAAAAAGCTGTAGGTCCCTCCAGCCTCTTTATACACACTCACCTTCCCTTTGCCACCTGTGCAGTGCAGCATGCAGACCTGGCTGCACAGGTATGATTTTCTTTGTAATTGGTTAGATTTTTCTTTTAACCTCACAGCATTGAGAAATCACAGCAAAAATTACCCCATATGATGGTAATACGTTTTCAAAGTACCAACTTATCTTTAGAAAATACATTAAACTTAATCACTGGATGGCACAGATGCCAGAACACACTTAAGAGCAGCTCAAAGGATGCTGATCAACAGCAGCAGCGTTTTAATGAGGAAATGGCACTGCTCGGGTGGGGCTTTTTTCTCCAAAACCAGTGATCAAAACTCACTAAAAGTCTGTTACTGGCCTCTGCTTTCCAGGGAAACTGTTGCATTAAACTGTGTAAACACTGTCGTCGGTCCGTATTACACTGATGCAGAGGGAAGTGAAGAGGAGGCTGTACTAGGGATCCTCTAAAAGCACAAGACTGTATTTAAATGTCAAAAATAACTTGTTTACAGGAATAATAGTTATTTATCATACATTCTGTGTTGTCACGATATATATTATGAGCCATAAAATTAGCGGATTCCACGTTATGGTTAGCGTCCATCTTTGCGTGTAACGTTATTATTAGCTGACCGTTAGTACACAGTTTAATGTTAAGCTAGCTTGACCACCGACATAAGGCTAATTAAAACACCTGTTGGCCGCTGCTCGGCCGGTAAAAGTCACCTGAAAGTACAAAACTACAGCAGGTGTGACTGTTCAGCGGCGGACACACGGATGTATGGAGGTATCTTTTCTCCTCTTGTCGCGGTCGCACCTGTTGTATTCACACCAGCACTCACCTTGTATGTACTTTCAGTTAGCTTGTACACCTCCTCCGTGCTCCTCGACATGGTTAACGTTAGATCCCTCGCGACGCCCGACGAAGAAACAAAATTCAGAAAAAAAAACCAACCCAAAAAAACTACAACAGCGCGAAACAAAAAAGGGGGAGGGGGGGAAAGTGACCAAAACTACGGACACCTGAAATTCCTCATAGCCAGCGGGAGCCGAGAGACGCGCACATTGCAACAGAAATGATGAAAGTGCAGAAGAAGAAAGAGAGAAAAGTGAGGACAGAGAGCGAGCTGCGTGCCGCGGCGGCTGCGCGTGAGCACAGGGCGAGCTGGGCTGTCAAACTTGTTGTAGGTGGTGAGGTGGGAGAGGGGGAGGAGGCCTGAGGAGGTAGGGAGGTAGGAAAAGGTGGACAGGTGTCAAGTCGAGCGGAATGAAAGCGTGAAACACCTTTCCGGTCGGCTACTTTCAAATTAAACCTTTTGTTGGTTTAATTAAATCAGCCACAAGTATTTTGCTGCAAGCTGCTGAGTGGCATCTCAGTAAGGTGGCCTGATGAATACAACTTCATGGTAAATCCTAAACTTGTACATCTATGTTGATTAAGGCTTTTTAAACAAATCTGCAACTTCTGGAAACATTTTACCACCACTGTTAGTATTATTTAAAGTCAGAGTAAGCTTTATTGGCCAAGTATATGTAAAATAACATAAGATAAAACTTTATTAATCCCTCAGTGGGGAGACTGAATTGATTAGATTTAGAGAAACATGATATAGAGAGAGACAGAGAGAAACTGTGTGTTCGTGTGTGTGTGTTCATTTTATACAAGAGTTTAAGAATATATAATGTATATATCTTAGAATATAAGAATACTTTTGCCATATTGAACTGCACATGAGTCAGATATGGAAAACAATTACAGTGTTTGTACTATTGCACAGTAGGAAAAAATATACAACACTATAAAAAATGTAATATTTCAAAAGATGTAATGATATGAGAATGTACATATACAAGGTAGTTGAGTTTTCAAATGCTCTCAATGTATGTACACAGAATTGAACATACATACAGCTGACATGTGAATGTTTTTGTGTTACAGGGTTATTTATTCCTGACAGTCTTTGACTAGTTTATCTGTTCATCAGAGAGATAGGAAGTAACTGTTTTTGTGTCATGCACTTTTTGGCTAAATGAACAATAAAACACCATTCAAATGCTTTTTTGTGTCGTATTGTATTATTTCCAATTGCTTTCAGCCTGTATATTTATGGTTGGCTGTTTCACAACTGGTTTCATGTATTATGACTCCACTGACTAAAATCTTTTTTTTCATGCACTTTTATTTTGAAAGCTTTGGTCCACAATTGCTCCTGATATCTTTGTCTGACTTGACAGTTGCTGCAGGCAGGTAGGAAAGGTCGACTAAAGGCTGAACTGTGGAAACGGGCGCTCCCTGGAGGCAACTCATCCATAATACAGTGAAGACACACATCACATCATCTGCTGGACACACACTCCCACGTGGTGTTAGAAATAAGGTAAATTTAGGGGAGTAAACCACATCAGTATGAGATACTTGGAAAGTTGTAGCTCTCTGCTAACCATTAATTTCTTCCATGTTTTTACCCCGTTCAACTTTATGGAGTTTTGTAGCACAGTGTCATAGAAAACAGCATCAAATAGTACATACAGGCTTCAGATATCTTGCTAAGATGTATGACAGCCTTTCAGTGATGCAGTGGAAAAATTAAAGAAGCAGTGACATATCTGGTGCACAAGTAGCTCTGGTGACACTCGATACCTTAAACAGGTAACAGACGACAGTTGCTCATTTCGGTTTGTATATCCAATAAGCGCAATGCAAAACAGTTTCTGACATAAGAAGCGACAAGTGGGAGCTCCATGAAATGGCACATAAAGGTATTGAGAGAGTTTTCTAATTTACCACTAGATGTCCCTCATGGTCAGCTGATATTCTGACATGCTGTTTCACTGTTTCACAACCTTTGAGACAAAAAAAAATCAACATGTATGTATTTCTAAATGTAAATCCCTGCCATGCTTCGCTGCTCTTTCATGCTTCAATATGGTATTTTGAATTTATTTCTTATTTACTGGTTTTATATGTTATGACAACCTGACATGATTAATTCCAATATCTGAACAACGCAACCTCACATACAGGCGGTGCACTTATTTGTAGTATTTGGACAAATTGGCAACAAATCAAACAAATTGATTGTTGCACGAGCAAATATGGCCTTTGCTTTGTAAATGTCACCTGATGTTAAAACTATGGAGAGCACCCTGCAGCCACGGGGAGCTGCAAAAAGGCGCTGAATGTAAAATGAGAACGTGCCCTCAGGCTCTGAACACATACCACTGCTTTTAGCCCTCGAAATGCTCTATGGTGACACATACAACGTAATTAGTCTCCAAAGCCACGATGTGAGCGCTGTTCTATTTTCCTCTCCCTTGCTGTTATCTCCTGCATCACGGCCGTCCTGACAACCTCCCACTGAGTTCTGTTCCTGTAGGCAGGAATCAATACTGAGCCAAATAAAGCAATATGAGGGTCAATTATAACCAGTCAGTCACATTTCTGAGGGGCTGAAAAGTAACTTAAGGATTTTGCCAAATCCAGATGTCAGACGTGAGGCAATAATACGTTTCTAATGTGCTTTTTATTCAGAAACTTCATGCACATGTTGCATTTCAAAGAAAATATTCAACTAATTTTCAATCAGATTTTTTGCTGTTAATTTGTCATTCATTGGAAACACTTGGATGACTCTTAAACGGCTTCTCAAAGAAAGTGAGAGTTAGAATTAGAATAATAACTGGATGTGATTTTGAATGAAAGGTATCTTACTGTTTTGAGCACTGGGTGTACATTTAATTAAGCACACTTGGCCTCAGTCAGCCTGCTGCTGATGTGTGTCCACATAGTCGCGCCCTGGCAGACAATTCTGTTGACATTGGACATCTAATTTAATTAATCAAAAGTCGACCTGACCAATCAGAACAGTCAGTCAAACGCAGACACGAAAAAGACTTAATAACACCCCGTCTCCCATCATCCGCCCTTTAACTCCATCGTGATTGCACAGGCCGCTCAACCAATCATAAAGCCTGTCAAACTACCATGAAGAAACTGATGTTTTCAGTGTTTCTCTCTTTAACGAGAGGAGAACGAGAAAAGAAAAACCTGACGTGTTGAAACGCAAAGCAAAAGCAACCTTTGAGTAACACAATTTATGTGACGTGGCGCAATCTCGTCTTACTGTGTGTCTTCACTGTTCAGAATATGGAAAAATGGTTCAAGTACATCATATGAAGCATATATGTCTGCAAAGGAAGTTCTGAATGCACTACACCCCCTGCCAGTGTCGTCCAGGTTATTTGTGACCTCTCATTCAGTGTCTCTGCAATGCGTGTCCTCTCAAGGACAGCCTTCCATCCGATGTGACTGAATAAGTCCACCAAGGCATTCAAAATACAGCCCACTTAGGCTGCGCCAGCAAGGCCGCCTCCTTTTCAATCGTGCCATATTTTTTCCCCGGCAGTGTTTCACAGGAGCGGCGTGCAGACAATGGAGGCGGCTTTTCGCCCTTGGTGATGGTACACGATTTCGCAGTTTACAACCCAGCGAGTGTAATCAGCAGCAGTTTGGTGAAAGAATCATCTGTAAGTATGTTTATTTTAACTCCCATTCTGCGAAACTCTTTCTCTTATTGACGTCATTCAAACTGCTCCTAAAATAGTGCAAGGTTGGAAGAAAACCAAGGGAGATAAAGGTACAAAACTCCTCATTATACTCATACATTTTGACCAGCGCCGGGGCCGAGTGTGCAAGAAGACTATTATTTCCTGACTGAGCTGCGACGCTCGACCTCATTACTTTTACCAAACAAGACCATAAATCTCGCCTTAATCTATGGAGCAAACTGAGGCCCTAAAGCCAAGCGACCAGTTCTCATACACAACATTGTTTTGAAGTAACAGCTTTACCGGAAAGTTAAAGCAGCCTCTTGTTGTGCAAAGCTGCGGCTCAGTAGAACAACTGCATCAGGAGTGTGACAGAGAGCGAATTCCATGGTGCGTTCAGCAACAAAACAACATATAGCCAAGCGCCTAAGTGACACAGCAGCTGCAAAATATCCTTTACATGCGCAGTCTTCTGTCACGGTGTTCGTGGTACAAATGTTCAGTAAACACCAGCCACTGAGCTCTGACAGTCTCATCAGGACGGACACAGAAACTGGGACTTTAGCAGATTTGGGGTTTGCACTGCACCAAATTATTCCCAGAAACAGCTTCCAAGTTGAGGCAGACATAAATCTCCGTCTAAAATAAAACTTGAATAGATGATGTGCCGGTGCCTGGAGGAGGCTGGAAGTACTCGAGCGAGAGAAAAACTTCATGTATGAGAATAGATTTTTAAATGAATGGATTTAAGAGGGTCAAAACTATTCCGCTTTGATTTAAAACTTTATTTTTACGGGCCGGTGACAGGCAAAATGTCCGTTTTGTCATTCCTGGGCGGCAGGAGCATATTTCTAAACTCATTCTTATTCTAGCGAGATGAGAACAAAGGTCTGGATTTTTATATTCTTATGAGGAGAAGCTGCTGCTTCATGAAAACCGCTGAGTCATCTGTGCATGTATTCCTCAACATTATACGGAGGAAGGCGGAGGCTGATTTAATGTTCAGCGCGTTTACAACGAGCAAGTAAGTAAGTAGGTAACAGGAAGATTTTATAAAAGCTGCACACACATTTTTTCCCCCATTTTATTTTCCACCTATATCCAATAACATATTCTTTTAAAGGCCAGCTAGACATCTAATAACTAATCACTCTCAGGACCGAGAGGCGGCCCTGTGTTGACCTTGTAAATGGCTAAAATAAATCAGAAAAGTACCTGCAGTGTTGGAGGTGGAAAAAGTTTCACTGGATTTGTGAAATGACTGTACACACACACACACACACACACACACACACACACACACACACGGACAAAGTGGTGTTTCCAATCCTTCTTCACCCTAAAATGTAATGATTTACATTATGCAGACTTGCATTTTGTCCCCATAAGGAAGCGAGTCCCCACAATGTGACTGTGTAAACAGATTTATGTCCCCACAACCTGAGTAATACATGACCACACACACACACAGTCGTGTTTCCATCGCCTTTGGGGACATTACCCTAACATCACCGCTACTTGCCTAACCCAAACCTTAACCCTAAAATTTATTGATTCACTTTATGGGGACTTGTGTTTTGTCCCCATAAGGAAGGTAAGTCCCAAGAATGTGAGTAATACGCATGCATGCATCCACACACTCACACACACAAACACACACACCGGATGAAGAAGTAGCATACTTGAGAAAAAGTAAACAGGCCCGGGCACCGGAGGGTACGCAGCATCAATGATATTGCGGTCAGCAGTGTGTGAAAATTTAATAACGTAGCTGATATCAGGAGCCGCATCTCGCTGGATCAGCTGTGTCGGGCAAAACTGCCACGTATGAGCTCTCCATGCTTCAGTGACACCACAAAAAACATTTACAAACAGTCAACAGAGCAGCCATGATCCCTGTATCAACAGTAACTTGGCTTTTTATCCATCCGAGGTCTGGTTTTTTTAGAGGCCACAGAACATTTTTAGAGTTGATTTTCTCGTCTTGAATCTGGACAAATCTGTGGGTCAGCCTGTTTTGAGCTGGAAGTGGAAATGTGGGTGCAGTGGGCTTGAATGCATGACTGTAATCAGTAAGACTCATGGAGAGTTGTCACCTTTTCTTGACCTGCAGTTGTAGCGAACGTATTGGGCTAATCGGTGCAATTTTGAAAACGCCAGAGATCACAAATTAACTTTTGTCCTCAGGAGAAACAAGTTGAGAATGAACCTAAATGAACGCTCTGCAAACAGCTGCCTGGGGCCTCATGCAGGGCGCGCTGTAGACACACATTGAAAGCTGCAAACAGTTGCTATTTTGAAACTCACCTCCATGCCTGGTGGCGGCAGGCATTAACACGAACATTGATCCCATAATCATTGTGTTTATGCAGAACTCCCTGCAGAATCCAGACATTTTTGATCACACCAAACATCTCAAAGCCGCAAACACTCGTAATGCGGCACTGAGACATCTCACCCACGAATCTTGTCTGAATGAGACAAGAGCTGTCATTCTGTTTAGCAGCAAAGCTCGGCACTCGGGGACCTTGATTCGCTGCGTTTGAAGGCTCTTCGCACACAAACACACGCACACATGCACTAATTGCTGTCTCTGTCATCACTATGCCTTCCCTAAATACTCCAGGTTTGTTTCTGGGTTAATTACACTTTCCTAATCCCTCTGAATCTATGACTTTCCACCTGAATCTGCCTTATAACTGAGAAGAGAAGCTTTGCGCTGTTTGTGTAATATTAGCATCCAGCTATTGAATGTGTTGCATTTTTTTCCTCTTTGCATAAGCCATAGGCAGCGAAATGAACAACTCATGCTTGTGTTTATAATTTATACAGGCGGATGACACAGTTTCCACACAGCAAGCATCTCTTTATCACTTATATGTGAACATGATATGTTGCATTTACATTATTTACTATATAAGCTGCACATTCTGCTTGTATCATGGTCCCTGAGCACATCTGTCGGGTAGAGATGAATTAGCCGTGTGTCTTGGTGAGCCGCAAGCTGTGCTGAGAAATCTCTGTCAAGATGTGGCCGTCATGTCTTATTCATTGTTTGGCAGCATCGTCCTATAAGAATAATAGAATAATCATAAAGATGTGTTTGTGTCCACGTCTGTGCATTTCATCTGACTCATCCTTCAGTGGGTATATATTTACACAGGCAATGTCCTTCAGTCCTTTAAGCATCACACCATGCGGCTCTATAAATCCCTTAAGAGCACCTGAGATATACCACAGAGATATGAGGGTTTGTACCACAAACCTTATTCTATGAAACCAGCGGCACAAACAGATGCACAATCAGATTTAAATGCAGAATTAGCATCTTTGACAAGCTCGACCAGAGCCATAAAAAACACCCATAGCAAGTTTTTGTACAAACTTAAGTTCATAAACCGCATGGTAAAAATGCTGCTAGTGAGGAAAAGGATGGCTGTTCGTTGTCTGCTTTGTGAGGAATGACTTGTCTGGTACAAGCCTGCTATCAATTATGCAAAATGTACAGCTGTTAATATGAATAACCTTGAAACTCTTGTCTGGCTTTGGCACAATGAGTCAGTCCAAACTCTCATTGCAATCAATCATGGCAACTGTATTTCAGGTGAACGATGGGTTTCCTGGCGCAAACCAAGCCTGTGCCAAGTACCCGCCTGCCTCTAAATCTCCTCTGACTGTGCATATCAATAGCATTTCTCCATCATCCTTACAGAATATATGACTGCTTCATTATCTATGGGCATCATCTGCTATTCATGATGCATTGTTATCAAGAATTGTGCCGCATAAAGTAGAACAAGGTTTCAAGATAATCAAATTATGCAATTCTCCTTTGATTCAGTATATTGCCTCACGGACCCGCTGTGTGTGTCTCATTTTGTGATGTGTGTTTATGTGCAGAAAACCCTCATTAGCTGTACATCTGTGCGTGGCTCAGAGTTTAGTTTGAATAAATACAGGGTTCCAGCATTTCTGCAAATGCTGTGACAAATATCTTTTGGAGTGGGCGCACAAATCACTGACTAATAAGATCCATCCAATCACTAACAAGGTGTTTAAACTGCATGAAGACAAACACAGTTGTATGGTAAACTGTTCCTGTGTTAAGCATACAGGACGCCGTGCACCTCCTTCAACTTTACCCAGCATCCCCTCAGCCACGTGGAGTCCACAGAAGGAACATATGGGTAACGTGACGATGCTGGCCTTGGCAGCGAGGCTGTTGATCTCAGCTGCCTCGTTCTTATCTTATAATAACCATTCCTCTCACGCTACGCTCAGACACACAGATGCTTGTTTTTTTCATGCTCTCCGTTACTCTTTTGATCCACTTTGCTCCCTCAGTGTCAAAAGCTCAGACATCAAGCTAAAACTTGTTGTTGTTTTTTCAGACCGTTCACTGAAGCATGCTCGGCCACGTTCCAACATCTGTCCCGTCAACTTGTAGCCTTGCCTGTCTTTGGTGCGCAGTAAAGTAATAAACTAGAGTTTGCCGCTTGATCCGAAGCAGGATGGGCTTACTTTCAGCCAGCGGGAACAGGAAGTTCATTTTCAGAAATAGTGCGCTCTATAAATAGGGCCTGCATGGATTTATGTCCACAAATAAATGGTTTTATGTCCCCAGATCCCTCTCCTGATGAACGTCACATGATCTGCTAATGTCAGTAGAGAGCAGGGCTTAATCACACCAGCGTGAGCGTGTGCACATGCTCCGTGAGCTGGTCGGAGGGAGGGTGGGTAGGAAACGTTGGCTGGTGGTGATTTCGTTAGCAGCAGCGGAATGATCGAGATAATACACTTATCCACGGCCCCTCTGGGAGAATTCGAGCCACCGACATCTGATTAGATTCCACAAAGATAAAAGGATCATGACGAGTCACATGTCTACTTTATTACCGGGTGACTTTGGAAGTGTATCCCATGAATCAACATCAGATAATAAAGTGATGACTTTCTCTGTTTAATCTCCAGTCAAGAAGAACTGATTTGTTTATTGCGCTCGCATTTTTCATTTTGAGTGACCGAGCTGGAAGCGAGGTGACTTTATTTTCACGCAGGTGCTCCACTCTGCTCACATTTCGTTCTCCATTTTTCTGACTAAGGCACAACCGTCTCTCACTGCTGTTCATATTTTTTGTTGATGGTAGCAGCATCAAGGAATGTGAATTTAGGAAAGATCTCCCATGTGAATCAATTAAAAAATAATGACTGATGTCTTCTCTTATGCTGTAATTTTGTGTATAGCATAAAAGGAATGATTGAGAATGATTTCTTTCCAAGAGTTAGATGTCTGTATTGTAAATGTTAAGCTAGCAGCCAGCTAATTTATTTAAGCTTAGCACAAAAACAGGAAACAGGGAGAAAACAACCTGGCTCTGTCCAAAAGTATCAAAATCAGTCTACAAGCACCTCTTAATCTTTCTAACTAGCATTTTGTATCTTGTTTGTTAAATTCATACAAAAACCAAAGCGTGAACATGACACATTGTGGTTTTATTTCCTGGTCGGGTGCAGTCACTTCCTGGAATCTTGTTGCCATGGCTGCCAGGAAACCAGAATCTATAGGCAGTGGCACATTATACCCCATAATACCGTAATGTGTTGAGATATAATGTGTTAAATAGTGAATTTTTGTTGCATATGGACAGAGGCAGAGTAGCTGTTTCCCACTGTTTCCAGTCTTTCTGCTAAGCTAAGCTAATCTGCTGTTGGATGCAGCTTCATGTTTAGCGTACAGCCATGGAAGTAGTACTGATCTTCTTATCCAAGTCTTGGCAACAACATAAATAAGCATATTTCCCAAAATGTGGAACTATTCTTTTGAGAGAAAGAACAACTGTTTCCATTGCAGGACTTTCTCCAAGGACTAGAAACCTTTGGAGGAACCAGGGTCTAAATTAGTGCTGTCAACTGTACTCGGAACACTAAAAAAAAAAAAAAAAAAGACCCCCGACATAGAAAAGTGCAGTAGAACGGTCATTCAAGTCATGTTGCCATACCAACATCAGTTCACTGAGGCCATGCATGTTTTCCTTCACTGAGCAGATGCAAATGCATTTAGATCGGAAGTTGGAAATAGTGACTTGGCTCTGTCAGCTTCCGTATTTTGATGGATTGCAGCATAAGTTCCAGTGACATTGTTTTACCCCCCAAAAATGGTACTTTCCCAAAGTACAGGAGCTCTGAGAAGGGGATTTCAAGTCGCAGCACTTTATTTCAGCCACCTTTTTCAAAAATCTGCAGCTGCAAACTTCTTGCTTGTTTTTTTTTCATTCTGCTTCAACACATTGAGAAGGAGTCACAGAAGAAAACATACAACTGATCATTGTTTTCTAATTTATTTTCATATGTCAGCGGAGTAATTTGCCCAATCTTCACAGGTGTTTAGACCACGGTGGCAACGCAAACAACAACAGGCTGAAGGAACCTTTTAGGCGCTTGAAAAGTAGAGGGGACATGGACTAAAGCTTTCTGGTACTTTGTGTGAAAACACATTTAACTATACACAGACAATTCCACACAGGGAAATCTAAAAGACACTATTGTACAGCTCCCTCTTTTCCAGAACACAATACGCAAGGATCTTTAATGACCTCGAAGCTAAGAGGTGACCAAACAAGCTCACACATTTTCCCTGTAAAGTTTCTTACAGGCAAGAGAAGAGAGGCAGACATACAGTCAACGTCTTGATGCAGTGGAATGATGTTTTGGAGAATTTAATAGAGCGCCTCCACTGATGCACAATGAGAGATTTGTGGCTGCAGAGCTTTACTGCTTGTTGCAAGACAGACAGCAGAGGGCTGTGTTAAATTTGCAGTCCACACAGGTGCTAGAAAGCATGATTTAAAGAGATTGGGGGAGAGATTTAAGATCTCACTTTTGCAGGCAGAAAATTCTGTATTACAGCCTGCCTGCCAGGTTCATTATTATAGCTTCCTCTGTAGAAATCCTAGAAATTGTTATAAATGTAAATGTCTCTGTAGGAACACATTATGTCGTCCTCGGAAAGAAAGAACAAAGCGTGGCAGTGAATCTATGGGGCTTTGTAATCTGAGCATGGATAAGTGTCAGATTTACGATTTTCTGCTATGCTTGAAAATACTGTGAATTGCTTGACAGAATAAAGATGAATGAATATCTTCATCTACCATCCACGGGCTCTTTGATCTTCAGGGAGGTGGCATTGCAAACTGTCACACAGCAGCTGTTTCCTCTCCTGCGCTGATTAATTTGTTCGTCCCTCCCTCACGTCACCTCTGTCTCCGCTCTTTTTATTCTCATTCCCCCAAAACAACATTCAAGTTGCTCTCCTCGGCCTGCTGAACACAAATAAGTAAAACGGAGTGGAAAGGTCGAGTGGAGATCTTTAACCTCCCCTCCTGAGGGAAAAAAACTGTGCTGTCCATCCCCCTAAAATGAGACAGCGTACTAATGGTAATCAAGTAACAATAACAAACAATGAAATTCTAGAGAACATACTGTGATGAAAAATGAGGGTACTTCTGTTTCAAATTTAAAAATGGCTGCCAGACAGAACCGGAGAGGGGAACAGAATGTAACATTTTTGATGCATAATTTCATAAAGGCAGTGATTCAGGCTGAAGGGGGTCTGTGGATCTCAGTAATAGTCTGTGACATCCAAGAAAACAGCAGTTTTCAAACGCCTCGGAGAGCCTCGCCTTCTGCACGGGCTTGTCTTCCATCAGGCTTTAATTACTAAGCCAAAGGACTTCTCCAGACTCAATTCTGAGACTTGTTTTTCTCACAGTCTTTGCAGCGCTCCTTCGTTGGGGCTCCGTGGGGACTCCATGTGCAAGAGAGGGTGCTAGGAGCAGAATGGCACTCTAATTCTACCTCCTTCCCCCGTGCTCAGCTCCTCCGGCCCCTCGCAGATCCATGCACGTATCCGCCGGCGATCAAATATGCTCTGTCTGTGATTTGATTTTAATTACAGGCTTTTCACACGCCTTAAGAGAATCTTAGGCCACATGATCCCGAGCACCAAGAGAGGTGCGTGTGGATGTGAACGAAGGCTTTAATAAAAATGGGCCACATGATTATTCACTGTCACTCTGTCCACGTGTGATGGATAAATAGACAAACACCACGGAATCTGTCATTTGTTTTTAATGAAGCGCTGTTATCACTGCATCTCCGGCAGCTGCTGAGATCATGTCTTCACGAACCCTCCAGGACTTCGCTGGCTGGAAATCTCCCTTTCAAACACCACCGCCGTGGGAGAAAAACTCAATAACCGCAACAAATCTACTCTTCAGACCCAATACACCAGCAAAGTGTTGCTCTCTGTCACACACCCACGCACGCTGACACACAAACGCACTCATTGTTTATCCTGCTGAATCATACCGCTGTCAGAGAGACAGATGATATCTGTAACGCTCAAAGATGATGCTTTTCAGTCTAATTCCCCTCTCGGTTAGGTTTCATTAGTTCCATGCAACACCTTCTGAAAGATAATTTGTCTTCTGCACAACGCTCAACAAACCTGAGGGAGAATGGCAGCAATTAAAGCAGGAGATGTGACAGCAGCCATCAGTTTTTATCATAAGCCCCTGTGCGAAACTTTTGACAGCTGTCACGAGCAGACACGCACCCTCCTCTTCCTCATCCTCCTACTCCTGCAGTGATCATTTGAAGGAGGCTGAAAAGTGTTGGGATTGAAACGCGGGCCTCTCGTTTAGCAGCAGTAATCATGGAGGTAATAAGATCTGTCCAGTTGTGGCAAAAATGAAGATGGGAAATTCCTCAGATGTGTAATTTCATCTTCCTTTCCTGCACGTGAGTGTGGAGAAGATTTGACGAGGAAGCAAGTACTTTTGTTCTCCAGACATCTGAAAAGAATCTACAATGCCTTTTACACAAACTAACGAATTTATCATTTATTTAAGCGCGGGTTGAAATCTTTTCTTCAATAATTCATTTGTGCTTAGCATTTGAGATGTGCAGTGAATGTTACAGTAGCAACGCAGTGAAAATTAGGAGTACAGAGTGTGCTGGAAAACATCACACACACACACACACACACACACACACACACACATATTTACATATTTCACAATGTTGCTTGTCTGTCAGAGGCCTCGGATTGTTGTTCTATTAAAAAACAGGAGCCCCCCGGTGCGTCGCCACCAACACACTGGCAGTGGCGTTAAGGCGAATGAAGGAGGCTCACTGTGTCCTACATTGTAGCAGCTCCCATAATCCGCATGGGCAGATTTTTTCATTTCCACCTGGACGTCTGCCAGTCCAGAGGATTTCTCTGCTGCGGACAACATTGCATTGCCCGAATGAGAGGACGTATCCATCCATGTGTATTATGGCTGGTCCTACAAATGATATGGCTACACCGACAGGACGGACATTTACATCTGTGTTATTAGTGTGACCAGAAATCTCAAACTAGTGAGCTCATCAGATTAAAGTACGGTTTCCTTATTAAGAAACATCAGGGAAGAATGATGCATGACCTTTTCAAGGTTGCACTGACTTCATCACTAATGCAGCGCAATGATATTTTAATCCAACACGCTTCAACTGCTCAAACAGCTGCTTAGCTATTCTGTCACATTATTGAGTTGCCGCTTTAATCGCCACACCTCTGGAACTTGTTCTCTCTTTTATTGGGTGCAAAAGGACATTCAACCACATGGCAGAAACTTAAATGGGTACTGCACGCACTGGAAGGTGACTTTAAAACAATGACAGCAAACACATTTTTTTTTCTTTCCCTCATTGTCTGTGCTGCTAGAATTGAATTGTCCACAAGCAAAAGCACGTATGGTTCTCACAAAAGGCCATTCACCATATAAACGAAGCATTTTTTTTTCTTACATGATGTGCTGCTAATGGACAAAAATCATGAGCAGAAAAAGCAAGAAAAATACAGTTAATACAGGAAAGACGTCTCTTGAGTTTACATTGAAACATTGTTAATAAAGACACTCAAAAGAGGAACAATCACGACATGTTGGCAGCACATCCAACAAGTCCTTATAATGCTGAGTGTGCACCCTCGTGTTCATAACATTCTGCGCTGTCCAGCAAACTACTGCATCTCCTCTGCTCTCTGTTAAACTGCATTGTTTCCTAACGTGGATAGAAGCTTCTTAATGGCTTTTGAACTAGTGTCTACTCAGTAAGGAAATTCCACACGGAGGAAAGAGAGAAACTTAATGTCTTTGATGCCTCTTTTACATTGTTTCCTCAAGAGGCTCCAGCACCAGGCTTGATATCGGTGTTTCGCTGTTTATGAAGACCAAACAGCATTGAAACAAACGTCCACCACAACATTAAGGACAAACATAAATTAAGCTGCAAAAAGCGTCAGATGTGTTCACTAAGCAGTGCCAAAATCCTCTGATTCCCTATATTTTAAAAAATATATATCCATGGATCAAAACTATTCTTCTTGTTCAGTCCATCTTGCAGCAACATTCATGATGTCCATAGAGTGCTGATCTCATTTGACGTCGTGCTACACTCATTCATAAACACAGATGATTACTACCCAGATGAGGAATTAAGGATTGTCCTTGAAGGTCAGGGCCCAGTTCCTGCCCCCACCGGGCGCTCGGCGGGCATCCACAGCTCTGTCGATACGCCAGTGCTGGGCATCTGTCCGACATCGCTATTAACCTGAGCAGAGCCAGCCCATCCATAAAGCTGTTTGGGATATGGCAGCTGCTCAAGGGGCAGAGAGGTATTAAGCATAGATTTACAAGAATGAAAATGTCCTCCCTGCCTCATAATCTCTTAACACGCAAGACAAGCCATACACGCACACACACACACACACACGCTCTTACGTAATGTTGTCAGCATGCCACATTGGCTTGTTTGGACGCACCACACGCACTCTGTGTATTGACAGGAAGCATGCACTGTCACTTCTGAACTGACATCCACTCACCGCTCGGGCTCATGCATAATATTTAGACGCTCTGCCGCGTTGTCTCAAAAAAAAAAAAAACAACAGCGAGGGTCGTTCTCGTCCACTTTGAACTCAGGAGCATCCACCTCATTTCACTGCGCTTCTGGTTCGCCGCCTCATTGCTCTTTAAACAGCGAGGAGGCTCACAGCATCTCGTATTCTAGCATGTAAGTCAGGAATAGTGTTCCACGGCACATCAAAGCCTGTTTGAGCTCACATTCACCACGAATACAGTGCAGCATTGTCAGTCTGAGGATTGCAACCAAAAAGAGCCGTTTTCAAAGAGGTGTCAAATGAAAGCTGATCTGCCGAAGAGAAAACACAGACTGACAGTAGGTCATATCATTACAGTAGACTGATGCAATAGCATATCTTCTTCAGATGAGCACACTAATTTGAAGTCTCCTGTAATGTCCCCAGGGTTCAAATTGAATGGACACATCAACATGTGAATCTGAGTCCATTAAACATTTAGTCTTGGAGCAGTCGCAGCATATAAATATGTAAAGATGTTGCACTATACCCTTTGCTTTGGGCTTTGACATAAGCAACAAACAGTCAGAATACGCAGCTTCTCCGTCCCAGTGGCGATACCGGCTTTCCTTGCGTCAGATCCTTTAAGAATCGAAAGCGCGATCTTCACAGATTTCCAGAGCAGCTTTACTCGCACCGCCAAACACTTCCACATTTGCATCAATCCAAGGAACCACGTTGCCCGGCATATAAGCCGAGCAGTTGGCCAGACCCATGATGTCCACGGGCCGCAGGACTCGGTCCCACATGTTGAACTGGCTCAGCTCGCCCACGAAGGCCTGGGTGGCGTCGAAGCGGCCGCCGACTATGTCCTGCATAGAGAGACAGCAAATGAATGTTCACAAGTTAACTTCTGATGAAATGTAAACAGATCTTAATTAAAATAAATCAATTCTGTTTGATATTCATCAAACTGCCAAATGAGTGCACTGCCACTTTAAATATCTAAGTGTTTTGCAGTCTCCAGTATTGTGCAACAGGGAGCAATCTCACCTTGTGTGAATGACTGAAGCATAGAACCACTCAGCCTCCTTAGGCTCCAAACTAATGCAGCATGAGTTAATGGCTCTCCATGGACATTATTCCTACATCACTGTCCATTTCTTAAGTATATACAAGGTGCTGTCATGGAGCTAACCGCTAGAATAACCCGCTAACATAGCTCCCAAGGGCACAAAGGTGCAGTTGAGTGAATGAGGTAAGACTGAAACGACCAGGATAGCGTGAGAAGAGCCTCTCCGCCTCCTCTCCCCCCGCTCACTGCTTTGTGCCTCCGGCACTGAGCTCAGGGGAGAATACACACCGGGAGGAAAAACACACACACTCACGCATGCACACACACCTGTTCTTTATCGGCTAAGCTTCTCTACTGCGCTCACCTGCTCCTGGCCCAGGATGATCACCCCGCCAGGTTTAATTGGGTGCCACGGGGCCAGGTTGTCCCCAGTGCCCAGGCGTTCGCCATCCTGGTAAGCCTCCCAGAAACCGTCCCTGGTCGTCCATGTGATGCAGATGTGGTGCCAGCGGCCGTCACTCACTGACAGGGGGAGCTGGGCCACCTGGTCAGGGGTTAAGGGCCAAGGGTGAGTAGCATGAAGGCAGGGAGGAAAGAGCAGAGAAGAGGTGGGGGGGGTGTAACGGTGCGAGATAAGTCAAGAGAGGTTTGAGATTAATTGCGGCGCATTAGAAACAAGGACAGCAATTAGAAGGGTTAGGGCATCAAAGAGACAGCCCTCTGCAGAGCATCCTCCAGATGATCCAGCACGACATATGAAATTTAGATTACCCAGGTGACATCAAGGGATAGAACATCCTTCAAAGCAGTCGGGTAGCTAACAGCAAAACAACGTCCTCTTATGCTTTTGCGCTTTGTTCACAGATCAAAGAAAAACAACTGGTTATTTTACCAACCCATGACATCACAGTCCTCTGAGGCTACAGCGCAACACATGAGACTGCGAGCGTGTAACTCATTAGCCTTTTTCTTATGAGCCCACAGAATTACTTCACCCTCGCTCATGTTGTTGCAGATGTATGTAAAGCTTAAAAGATAGGAAGAGACGCTGAAAGTAAAATTCAAGTCACTCGCAATTACAGAGGCAATTGACCTGGTTGAGAATGCCAGGTGGCATCTTAAATGCCACTGGGAACACTGGAACACTGGCAGCATTATTATAAAGTCTCTGCGAGTGGGACTAGTCTGAGCCTCGCTCGCTGTTTAGGATCTTAAAGTGAAAAATACATTATTTTCAAATATTCTGCAGCACTTAATTTATGACGGCCATAATGATTTGTACACAAAGAGCTTAATATTAAAAGACCATATCCACAGGGCTTACACTTCTATGAATAAATGTTTCACTCATCTTCATTTAAATGACTACAAATGAGCTCAGTCTCAAAACATAAAGTGTTACAATTATTTTATTTAATTATTATAGTAGAATTATTATTTTCCTATAGGCCTTTTTCACATCAGACTGTCTGAGAAGGAAAAGCACAGCTTTAACTTCGTTCTGTGTTTCACTGAACCAACATGTACAATGCCAGGGCCCTGGAACCAGTGCCTAAAATGAATGCAGGTGTTAGTAGTACGTCTTTGCTTTGCCTGCTGTAAAATGTCAACACGTCTGCTGTGATAAAGGCCCATGATTATTTTACTTCTGGTCCAAAGGACGTTTTGTTCTTCAGCTCCGAAAGGCTACAGATAAGGTTCTGCAGATAAGTATGAAATAGTTTCAAAAGGTCATAGAAGAAGAGAAGAAGCCAGCAAAGTATCTGCTTCCAAGTCTGATAAAACAAAATGAGCTCACACGCATGATGCCAAAGACAAACGTCTGAATTTTGAGTGCCATCGGGAAAATTCTGCAACAATAATCTGCAGAGAAATGCTTGAAGTTTTTCTAAAATTTGGAAAAAGGTCTTCCCGATAACGTCGAATTTATCAGATTACCCGTGCACACTTGCCAAAACAACTCAGTTTTAATGTCGTACAAGACCACCACAGATTAAACTCCTGGCAACCACATTTGATTGGAAGATGAAATAAGCATGTTTTACTTGATTTGAACATTGGGGGGGGAAAAAGCAGAGATGTCTGCGATTTCCCTGAACAAAAACATCGACTAACTGGATGAAGACGTTAGTGTATAACAATAAAGACCCCCTCTCTGCAGAGCCACCCACAAATACAAAATACAGACAACGCTGCACTTTTTAATACTGTCAAGGCAGCTTTCTGCTTCCCTCTCCTTATGCAGCTAAATCATCAGCATAAACAATGTGCCCCAGCGGACCCTGTTATCACTGTAAACAAGTTCAACACATGGATGTGCTGCTGCACATACGCTAATCATATTCACAAGCCTTGCCTCTCTCTCTCTTCTCCATCTTGCTCTCTTTTTCTTGGTTGCTTTCCTTCTCTGTCTCTGGTACGTTATGACTTCCCTTTTCCTGGCACCTTCTGATCTTTCGCTCTTTCCTCTCCTCTCAGCGCTCAGTCACCTCCGACGCTCTGCAGCTTTTCTATTTCCTGCCCCTTTCCCTTCCTTTTCTCCGCTCGCGCTCTCATGCCTTTCTCCCACCATCCCTCTCTCATCTGTCTGACTTGAACACATGTATAATGCATGGTGAAGGGAAAGCTGTGAGGAGACCTGCCTGTGCCAATAACGCCCCAATGTAAACAAGACAGTGGGGGAAAAAAATCCTCTCCAGTGCAGCAACATTTTACCCAAAAAACCCGGCAAATCCAACGTTACACTGCTGCAGAAGCTGTCGTGCTATCATGAAACTGAAAAATACAATTCTTTTTCTTTGGAGACTGAATGACGTGAATGGTTCGTGTATGTTTCTGCCACTTTGCTTGCTGCTGCGTTAATTAAAATCTTTTCAGCTGACTGAAAGCTCACAGTATGTGATACAGTGCCCATAGAAAGCAAAGAAGACCAGGCCTTCAAATGAGCACACATGGCAGCGCAAGTTCTCTAATGAATTGCTGTTATTCTTGGGTGTGTGCGGAATGTGGGTCAATGATATTAAATGTTTATAAGGTGCAAAATTAAATATTCAGAGCCCATGGTCAGTGGATCATTATTTTGCTCACATGTACATACGATCGCTATCTGCTCGCCTCGAGCCACAGAGCAGACCGACGTGAACACATTCACGTGTTGTTTGTGTTTAACGAGCGTCATCGAAGGTCGACGTTTACTGGCATCGTTACAGCCAGCAGCGTTGCCAGGCGGCAAATAATGAATGACTCTGAGCTCGAGTACGTCTTCCCTTGTCAGAAAATAATCAGGGCAGAGCGAAAGAATCAGAGTTGCTCTCTTCTCTATCAACAAATAACTAAAGAACACAGAGGCACCTGTTTGTCATTATGGACATACCTTATCATTAACTAGCAGCTCAATGGGGTTGTTCCCCCATTCGATGAGGACGATCTCGTTGGCCTGGCCCGGCACGCCATAGGAGAATGGGGTTCCTATCCCAGGACTGGCGCTGGACTTGAGCCACATGCACACAGTGAAGGCGTACATTTCCGGTAGGCTCTTCTTGATGCGTCCATACAGGTAGTTGGTACGAAGAGGGAGGGACACCTTGAAATCCTCGGGCGACTTGAAGGCATTATTACCTGTTGATGCATAATGAGCACATATGGTTATATGGTTTTAATGAGTTATGACTTGATCCAATCAGGAAAGCCTTCTGCATGGCCTTCTGATGATGGTGATGCTGAAGACTGTAGCAGGAGATGTCTGAGGAAGGTGACACAAATAAAAACATGGAAAGGCAATTTCATTTAAGATGAGGAAGAGGAAGACAAGGCAGAAGATAAGGATGATGAAGAAGAAGCATGTTGGCTGCTAGCAAAGCAAACATAAAGCAAAGTAATAATGGATGAGTGACGGTAAAGGTTGGCCAGCTGCTTCTAACTTCACATCAGTGAGGAAACTGGTGATTTTTAGCTGCGGGCCGGTAGATGTAAGTCAGTCTGACAGCCAGTCTGTCATCTGCAAGAAAAAACATTTGTTCCATTCCCAGGACGCAACGAGTCTAAGAGTCTGCAGCCACGCTAGCAGCTCTGTGAGGTCGTCCTTAGGCACCGCAGAACTTTCAGCAAAATGCTAACGTCTCCACGCTAATGTGCTCACAGTAATAATGCTAGCACGATGATGTCAGCGAAATGCTAACAACTGCACGCTAACATGCTCACAGTAGCAATGCTAGCCTGTTGATATTTAGCAGGTATAATGAGCGTGTTAGCATGCTGAGGCACTGATTGGCATGTCATTGCTTCTGCAGGCGTTTGGCCTTTAACCGAGGTACAATTCTGACCCGATGATGGCGCTACATGAAGGGTCAGTAGAAAAAAGCTAGCACAATTCACCCTTTGAGGACCATGAATGCTTGGAGCAAATTTCCCAACAATAATGCAATAGTTGTCAAGATACTTGATACTTGATGCTTAAAAACTCCAAATGTCAACCTCATCTTTTAGCGAAACCCCAGGCTCGTTATTTACGGACTTCCCTGTTGCGTGCGTTAGTTCAGATGCAAAATGCATCACAACTTATGAATTATGTGGCTGTTGGTCAGCTAAAGAACGATAACAACAGCTTTAATATTTCAAAGACTCTGAATGAAGAAATGAACCAAAAATGGAGTAAACACGGGTGCTGGATCATGCATGATGAAGACAGGAGGAGAGGCAGAAGCTTGTTGAAAATTTAAAGACAAAATGAAAATAAAAGAGGAAAAAGGGGTTTGTGAAAATCATACACACACACACACTACTTTGCAGAGGATTTGCACCAAGGAAACATGTTGCATATTTTAATGGGATTGAACCACCGTTTTATCTTTGTTGAGCAGAGTATTTGAGGCTTACGAGCTACTCTTCAAACCACCATTTTTCTGGCTATATTGTGCAGCTGCAACACTGAATGAAAGGTTCGCAGGGTTTGCCCATGTGGAACCAGCAAAACCACTCTGACCCACAACTCAACACAAAAGAAGAGAAAGAAAGACTAGCATATAAAAATGTCCTCTGCAGCTACCGCGTAGCGCCCCGTTCTGCTCCTCTACAAGCTCAGGCTCAGACATCTAAGGATCATGGGGTGCTGGACTCTATCCAACTATTTTTTAATGTTAGCCCAGATCAGAGAGACAACAAGAACATGTTACAAATTAATTGCGGGGATGGATTGAAAAAGCCTCCTATTTCCAGCTGACACCACAAACTCAAGCCTCAATAGTCACTCTAGAATTGAATCAACACCTCTCTGACACTGTCTTGATGTAAATTGAACCTAATGAGGCTCAAAAAGGTAGTATTTGTTGTGTGCCTATTGTATTGACTCATTATAATGTAGAGGCAGGTGTGCTTGTTGTGCCCAACTGCTTTAAAGCTGCACAATTAACTTTGGTTAAACTTTGTATCCTTAAACAGCCACTGATTGAATCGACCGAGCCTCGGGGGACACGTGCCTACAGGAAATGTCCAGAGAGTGGTGAGATAATCTTCTAAAATAATTTTCCTTCTGGGCAGAGATACTTTGTGTTATTTTGACGTCGACCATCAAAGTGATGCCCTGGAGTGTGGACATCCCTCCAATATTTCTTAAACTAATTAAGCATTCAGTGTTGCTTTCCAAGCCTTATTTCCAAGACCAGGAGCTGCTCCGAGAATAGCTCTGAGAGAAAGAAAAAACTATGTTGTGTGGTTTTTCCTTGCATCATCAAAAATTTGCACAGGGATTGACTAATTAGTGTAAAAATCTGCCAGACAAAAGAACCCCCCCCCCTCCCCAAAATGCCTGGCATTAAACATGGCCAGCATTTCACAGCACCCACTGTATCACTTACTTTTCTCAAGCTCGGTGATCCTCTCCAGGAGGGAATTGAGAGTGCTCTCGGTGCGTTGGCGGTGGGCCGCTGTTTCATTGTAGAGCTGGCTCTTCTCCTCCTCCAACTCGGCCACCTTCCGGAGGAGCTGGGTCTCCAGTGCACCCAGACGCTGCCGCAGCAGCTCCCGCAGCTCCGGCGGCAGGGGAGTCAGTGCCGAGACACCTCCGGCTGACACATTTGTGCTGGGGAGACGCAAACTCTGCTGCTGGGAGGCAGAGTGGGAAAGATTGCAGGGAACAGCAGAAAGGAGGATGGATGGATGGATGGATGGATGGATGGATGGATAGATAGATAGATAGATAGATAGATAGATAGATAGATAGATAGATAGATAGATAGATAGATAGATAGATAGATAGATAGATAGATAGATATAGGAGTGACACATGCAGACAATGACACGGACATTTAATCCAGTTAATCCTGTGCACTCAAACAGGCATTCAGTCTCCATACAGACCTAGATTTTCAGTAGATGACTGATATTATCCACCTTTCAGGTTTGATATCCTTTCAGCACCATTGTTTTTGATACAGCATTATCAAATTGAAGACAGCGTGTCCCTGTGGCGGACTTTGATTGGTGACCCGCCAAACACCCGTGGCTGGGCCGGGTATTAAAGGTAGGCGCCACGTGTGACATCACCCAGAGTTCACACCGGGCTTGATGGCAGATGGTTTTTGGAAAAAAAGGGGGACAACAACTGCCTAGGCCCATGCTTCTAGGTGGCGCTTTCACTGTGCAGCCCTCAGATGTTCATTTCTGTGTGGATGTTGCCCTGCAGTCTGGGATTCAGGCACTTTGTAGCACATTCACAGAGTTTGATTAATCTTTTTTCTGACAAACTGGACCCACATAAATAGCTCAAATGAGAGATTCCCTATCTTGCACCAAAGGCTGAAGCAAGCAGCTGCAAGGTCCTGAATGCAACTGTTGAGATATGCAGATGGCTTTGATTAGAGAGAGAAGTCCTGCTCCAGGGAGCCATATGGTATCAGCAACACCAGTCTTTCAATAATCATTATGTTAAGCAGATGCAGATCAATAGACATGTGATTAAAATGCAATATAATATGAATCCTCACAGCAGCAGTATATCCTTGATTTGATCAGGGTATTAAAGCAATCAAGGAGAGAGGGTGAGGGGGGAAGGGAAGAGAGAGATGAATGGATCAGCAATGCAGCATACTGTATATAGAAATAACCTTGAATTTAAATATAGAGGAATGGGATTGTTTATGGCGTCAGGGCTGTCAGGTGGAGAAAGAAAAATGCACTCTGATGATATGATATGACATAAGAGATAAAGCCAGGGCTCCTATCAGCTTCCTGCTGTACAATATGTAAAGCACTCCACTACAGCTGACCTCAATATGAGGAGAGATCTCAGAGCCAGAAGTGAGGTCTGCTGGGACTCAACAAAGGGCTGGTCCGGATGCAAAAGCTCTCAGGTCAACAGGGAAATGCACAGGCGTTTTGATCCATGGGATTTCACTGCTCTGGTGAAATCTTCTGGAATTAATCTCATCAGCCGCTATGAATAATTGGTCACATGACTGCAAATAAAGCATTATGTGGAACACACGCGCACGCACACGGTGCTCATTTATTATTCAAGGATGCATTTCAAATCCCTGCACCACATCCATGGTTACACCTTTGACAAGATTTTTTTTGTTGCTCATGTCTTATTGATGACTCTTCTGCTGCGGGTCTCACCATCACAGCTATCCTCTAAATAAAGCGTATTGATGTGACATGCCTATTACGTGACCCTTTGATCTCACGGCTCTACTGAGAGCTCTCCTCCGGCGCAGAGCATTAGGCGTGTGTTCAAATTACCGGCAAAATGCTGAAAAGCAGTGCTAAGGCGCAGGGGACTGTGATGACATTAATATAAGTAATTGATAATGCTGGTTTAGGGCTACAACCAGAAAAAGTGATTTTCTGGCACGTTTACGCAGCAGCAGCACGTTTGAGCCACCTTACCTCCAAGTTCTCCAGCCGACCCTTGAGACTCTGCATGGTCTTGCCCAGTTGGTCTATGGTCTCGCTGGGGTCCCGGGGCAGGTCTCCCATGGTATTCTTGCCGTACTCCTTCCGCCTGGAGCCCTGACCCCGGGGCTTGCCCTGCGACGACTCGTCGGCTGCCGCCTCGCAGCGCGCCAGCTTGGAGTTGAGCTCCTTGATGGTCCCCTGCTGGCTCACGATGGTCTCCTTCTGCTGCAGGATGGTCTCCCGGAGCTGGATGATCGTGTTCCGCAGCTCGTCCTCCACGGGGCTGCTGCTCTGGACGCGGTTTCCCGTCGGACCGTACCCGCAGCCCGGCTCCGCGCCGGGGGGAATGGCGTTACAAACGAAGCGGCTACCTGTAGCGTCCTGGCTTCGCACCGCGCGTCCACTGACCAGGTACAACAGTCCAACTACGAAAATCAGCATCCCGACTAGACGCAAAATCCACGTATTAAAGGAAAACAAAGGCTCCTAAATTACCTCTCCCGTAAAATAATCAAACTTATTTCACCGTCAGCTCATTAATTCAAGTGGCTGCGGACATTTTTATAGACTTCCAAAGTGCAATAAAAAAAGACCAAACTTATAGTGAGAACATGGGAAAAAGCAAAGCAGAATCCGCAGTGAAAAATTACAAGTCATACATCCACCAACCACATGGTCGGTCCTGTTTGAAAAATACCAACAGCAATAAATCTAAATTCTTACTTTCAGCGGGTGGAAACTCGGCAGATTAAAAATCAGAATTGGTAGCTCCTTTACTGGGGGGAAAAAGTTGTGCTGATTTGTTATCTTGAGTTAAATATATACATAAAAAAATCCACAGAAGGGTGCAGAGAAGTCAGGCTTGTCTGTCTTGCCTCTCCGGTTGGTTGGATTGTCAGTGAGTGGTGCTGAAAAGACAGCGACGCTGCTCAGCCAGATTATTATGGGGAGGTGCGCACTGGCGCTTCCGCTCATCATCTGTGCGCTCCGGTTATACAGCTTCAGCCCACGTCATCAGTGAATCTCAGCAGATCCAAGTCATGCTGTCTGTGCGCCTCACTGACTCTCTGTGACCTGCTCAAACGCGCCGAGGCTTAAAGATGTCAAACAAAAGCACATTAAGAGTTAGTGGTCCAGTTTAAAGGTGCGGTGTTCGCCTCTGCAGGACTCTGTAACCTCTGTTTGGCTACTATGACTGATGCCCCAATGAATATAAGCACCAAACAGCCCATGATTTAACAGTTTGACACTCTGAGTGATGATTGATCACTGAGCAGCTTTCTTGATCCCACATTGGGGAAACGCTGCACTCTTTTTGCCCCACAGAGTCTGAATATGTTTGAACTAAAATGCCTTTTTCTCTTTCTTCCAACAGGGCACACGTGGCCTAAGGTCAAACTATAAGGATTAGCAAATCCAATTCAGATCCACAGTTGAAATGGGAAGTTTGATGGTGTGACCTGAATGAAAACCAGATCCCCGTTGCCTCCTCTCATTTACGCACCCTGATGTCTGCATGGGAAAAGGACTTTGATTTTCTCCACAGCATGCTCTGTGGCATTGACGAAACCTTCCACTTGACTCTTGAAATGACAGTATTTTTTGTCCCGCCTTTGATGCAGTGTGACTGGGAGGCATGTTGCTGAGCAGATGCATTCAAGTTAAAGACACAATTCAGACATATCAAGCCCACGTCTCGCTGGGAAAATATGGTGGTTTATGCTGAGTGCCGGCAAGGTCGCGTTGAAAGAAGTCACAGGTTAGCTCTCATTTGCTACGTTTTCATGCTGTTAAAGAATATAAAGCATGAAAGAATGTCTTTCTCTTAAATATTAATTCAGCCATCAAAGCATTCTGGAGGTCTCTCTTCAGTCCAAGTTGCTCTCATTGAAAGATTTCTTTCTTTTTTGTTTTTTTTAAACTGCTTCTATAGACCCAGTCAATAACAGATTTTCCCTCTGTCAGGCTGATAGGGAACGTTAGGCTGCTGATGTGAGGACACAGTGCTGCTGTAATTATTCTATTTGATGCTGCTGATGGCAAAGCCAGCAAAGGTTTACTGGAAATTCTCGCTCCTGTTTAATTGGGGTGTTTGTGGCAAGCATAACACTTGCTAGCTGGGCCAAACAGGACTAAGAATAATCCTTGGTGTTTGCTCTAATCTGGCTGGTAGGAGGTTATTCTATAACCATTAGATAACAGTTTTACATGAACAAGTAAAAAAAAAAAAAGGAAAAAAAGGCAGATTTGTGGCTCTGCTTTGTGGTTTGTGGTTGAGTTTCTCAAAGTGTGAGGTTCAGGCCAAATGGGACAAATGTATCCATACAGAGATGGAGGAACAGTGTGTGAAAACTTCACTGTGTGACAAACATTTTCTTATATTCAAATCTGCTTCCTCCTGACACAAATCTCACCCTGGTATCCTATTTCATGTGGAAACATGTCAAACCGTGGAAAAAAACAACTATGATCTCAAATCCTTTTCAGGATGGGATCTCTCCTCAAAATAACCCAAAGAAAGAGAGCGACTTTTTTTTTTTTTAAAAAAGAGGGAGAACTCTTTCTGCAGCCAAGCACACAGCAGTGCCACGCTGTTGCATGTGCAACATGATTTGATGTCATCCTTTCTGTATATTTAGAAAAAAGAAGACAAACGCGTGTCGATGGCAGATGAAGCCATTAGCCTCTTCCACAATGACAGACACTGAAGAGTCTCACATCAGGTTTTGTTTGGAGCTCCCTTCATGTTTTGTCAAACTAAGACAAGGGAGCAGGCGTCTGTCAGATACCTGCTAAGAACTGGAGAATATGAAAAACTTCAAAGCCAGATGTCGACTCAGCTCACATTATGAATCGAGCTGTTATCACTGAGACGCCTTTTTCCAAAACCGCCTCATCAGTCCTTATTTCCCTTAAAATCTGAGGCGGTGGGGAAGTGGCAGCTCATGTGGGACGCTCTCTTAACGTGGCGTGCAGCATTACCACGCTGCCCATCACGGCCGTCATCTCCTATCTGTTCGCTGGGCCTGAGAGCTAAATGTCAGCCGGCATTAATGCAGACTCAGCGTACAATGGGCACACAGAGCCGGAACTGACAGGGAACGGCCGGTGAAGTCGCTGCTAAGGAAGGCAGTCTCTAATATGACAGGTCCCCTGGGAGAAGGGGGACAGACAATCACCATGGAAACCTTATCTCCTCCCTGATCCCCCCCACCACCACCGCCACCCCCACCCGCATCGCAGTAAGCGAGGAGCTGGCAGAGGTGAAGTGGGAGTACTGAAGACTGAGCAGAGATGACAACTTTCACTTCAAAGTTGATGGGATAAAGTTATTTCCCTTTCATGTTGCAACTGGTGAGCGCTGGGGTGAAGTAAGTTTACTTTTTTAAGCGCCTTCAGTGAGGGTTAAGTCAGCAGGGATCGAGCTCTTATCCTAAGTTGAGTTTCCCATCTAAATTAATACATTTCAGAGAGAGGGTGTCTTGCTTGGCACTTTACACAAGTCAATCAAACAGACAGAGGCACCGATTTACAGTTTGCAGAGAAATAGAAAATCAAATGCAGCCTAACATTGAATAAAACGCTTGGGTTTTGTTGAGACTATCTTTAATAAGCAAAGCAAGACGTGTGCGTCGCCTCACCGTTGCGGTGACTCCATCGGATTGCGAGCAAATATGTTAGAAACTGCTCTCAATTTGATGCAATCCAATAAGAGAAAACACAAACTGCAGGTTCACAATGACCAGAATTGGATCAGCAGTGTCTGTCTGTGCGGGCCTACCTCATCAGACAGCACGGACGAGCGATACAATGACGATGAGAGGAAAATACAACTCAAGCATATCGCGTGTAACTGTGTATGAGAGCAGAAATTTACAATGAAATGTCAAATTAATAGATTTCACATCTCACCAGCTGTTGCAAGCAGTGACAAATCAATGCTTTTGAATGTGTTAACAGCCTTAAAGCTGAGCTAGGCAGCCATTTTTTGGGGTCATTGGGTAAACGTTTCATAATGACCTTCTAGCATGATGTAATTCAAATAGTCGGAGAGAAAACTAGGCTTCTGCACCTTCTCTTGGTTCTGTTTTCAGGCTTGACAAAGTCTGGCTTGTGACAGGAGACTACGGACTACAGAGAGATGCCGTTCCTTTTGGCTGCTCAGTAAATGGAGATATGCGTGCACGTTGCTTCAGATGGTGAAAACCTGATTCAGTGGCGAGAAATCCTGCAGAAAATCCTGCAACTCGGGATGAATTTCTCATACCTTCTTTACCTACAACGGCGAATAGTTGATGCCGTGGGGCTTATATTGATGAGCAAAAAAGAGGCCAGATGATGAACAGTGTGGAATAACTTCTGAGGGGGAACAGTACGTGTGGTGCACCAGCCTCTCATCCCGCTGTTATACAGCGTCGCAGCTGCCTCTGATGCCCAAGGTGCTCTGCCCTGGGGCCAGGAAGTGCTGCAGGGGGGTCTTTGAGAGGACGAGTCGCGATGAGAGGGACCCGGGTCTTGGCCAGGCCTGCGTTGTGGAGAGCATGCCGGAATGAGGTTTCGCAGGGCAACCGACTCCCTCTGCTGCCGTTCAAACTTGTGGCTTTGGTGGGAGGGGCTTAGTGGAGTGTCACGAGGCAGCAGAGAAGGAGCTGGAAGGTTTTGCGTACTGCAGCTTTAAAGATGCAGAATCTGGCGAGGACGTATCTGAATGTACTGCACCACTGAAAGCTGCAGATGGTGGGCGATATACTGCAGGGTGGGCGGTGCTTGGATTTGGCTCGCCCGTTTTCTAGATACGCAAATTCAGATATGGCGACTGGTCAAACTTCCTGTTCATCCGTTGACTTTGTTCACTCTCAGCAGACCTCACTCGCCATGTTGTATCCATCATGATATCCTGCTCTCCATAGAAAATGAATAGGAATGAATAGAATCCATTGATCTGACATCCATCAACAGATCCAGTGTGTCTGTACCATAAAGGTCATGTTCAATACTTTACACTTATGCTAACAAGCATGTTTCACCACCCAGATCTTCCTTTGTACACATTCTTACTCACCATTGTGCTGTTTCGCTATTGTGATGCGGTGGATGCTGAACACTCAGAGCCAGAGTGACACAGACCCACAGCTGTTTGATCACAGCGTTCAGAACACTGAGCATCTCTTACTGTGTTCTAACCATCCCTCCACGCCTCACCCCTCCATTCATGCCACCTGCTGCTGGCTACCTGCTCAGCAGCATGCTCCTGTGAATCAGAGTTCATCAGAGCTGAACAACCTCCCACACAGGCAAGGACAGCACACACCCATTTTACATATGGCCGCACGCAGCACGCATGAAGCCATGCAGAGCGAGCACGACCGACACAAACAGCATCGAAGCACGTGATATACGTGAAATCTGTGAGTCAAACTTCGCAATACAGGCTGTCACACCCTTCAGTCACGTTTTGAACACTGGTGTATGCATGCATGCATGTGCACACACACACAGCCAAAGAACAAAATATCAAACAAAAGCATGACATGCAAACACACACACACTCTCTCTCTCTCTCACACACACGCACACATGCGCGCGCACACACACACACAGCCTTGTTTCAATCACTTTTGGGACGTTACATAGACTTACATTCATTTCCCGGAGACTTACCCTGACCTTAGGAAGGCATGTCTCCAGAAAGTAAAAACAGATTTAAGTCACATGAATAATACATGTACACACACACACACACACACACACACACACACACACACACACACTCTAATAAACTTACTCACTTTCCTAAACATGCTGACATGTGCAAATTGAGCAAAATAAATTCAAAAAGTGTCAGACAGGCTCTCATTGAAAGTCCCCAAAACTGAACTGACAACCCCGGCGTAACAGTGTGTAGTGATGTGGCTTTTCAGGAATTAAGTCTTCGTTGCAGTGAAGGACATTGTGAATCAAAAGCGGGGAAAAAAAAGAAAAAAGTATGTTTGCGTATACAAAAGCTTGATTGATAATAGACTATGAAAACTGCAGTTCCTGACATTTCTCTCAGAATGTGTAGGTTGTCGTGCAGAAGTGACTGAAGTGCTCAGAAAACATTACAAATGGAAGGTAGCATGAAATACAGACAGCATCAAGAGGCAAAGAGAAAATCATTCACACTATGTTTTGTACCTCTTGATAAAGTCTGTATGTATGTTACCTTCCATTTGTCATGTATGTCTGAGCTCAGAAATGAATAGAACATTCTATACAAAGCAAAGAACATGTGCCATTTGTTTCGCTTTGATTGAACGTCCTTCACTGCAACAAAGACTTCATTCCAGTCCTAACATTACAAGAGTTAACATAAAGAAAGAGATTACTGAGCAGTGCTGCCACACTCACATGGGATGCTTCTTGCTGTAATATGTATCCAACGCACCCTTTGCAATAAAGCGGTCTATTTAAACGGCTGCGGTGCTCGTTTGCACGTTGCGCCGTAGCATTTCATAAGCCAGCTCTCCCGCCAACACTAATGTTGCTTCAGGATGGCTTTATGGCGGGATAATCGTGTTTGCGACGCACTCCCCGCTGCTGCTGCCACCATTCAGCGACTCCATCCGTTCCTCAAATCAGCTGTCGGCCTCCAACACCAATGCAAGCCAGAAGAATATCGAGAGCTGATGTCTTGCCTTTGTTCAGTCGGTGTTTGTGTGCTCGGCAATATGCTGCTGGCTGCTTTGTTGGTCTGCTGCGGATCTGCTTGTAGGCGAAGTCTTGGCATCTGCTGGCTGCTAATCTCTGCTCTTATGCTACTGATGTGTATACATGTATGTGTATTGGTAATATTTGTAAATTCTTTACCCATAGTGCCTGCGCTAATTATTCTTATTGTTGTTCATGGTGTTTATACTTTTGAGTGTTGTTCGATGAAGTGGTTTTGCTGCATACTTTGGCCTCGGTTGCTTCAGAGGGTGATATTGTCTATTGGCTTCATGTAAAGATGAATTCGTTATACTCTCCAACTGTACATTTACTCAAGTGCTGTTACTGAGTTCATCCTTATCTTGTTGCAGAAAATAATAACTTGTGCACACAAATCTTATTATGCGCACATAAAATGAAAAATATAAACTTTCAGCACCTTCTAGGCTCCATAATTTAACATCCTTATTGAATTTAACATTGTGCATACTGAGTAGCTTTACTTTAATACGTTAAGTACATTTTGCTTGTACTCCTCATCATATAATTTCTAATGGAGGATTTGTATTTCTTCCACCACTGGCTGTGCTTTAACAGCCAGGAAGAGACTGCTTGATCCAGTAGTAGTTTGATCTCACGTGGATCTGGCTTTTGATTTATCCAATAAATCCCCCAAATTACACAACAAAATGCATCATATGTAACACCCTTCTAGAACAACATGCAAGCATTTTCTTATCTGGTCAGAAATCAGCAGTGCCTTGAAGAAAAGTTACACATTGTCACTGCAGGCATAAAACTATTTTTTGATTTGATGATGCTTCAGTTTAGATTTAGAAACAAAAACAGCTTGGTTAGGGTTCGGGAAAGACTGTGATTTGGTTTGATTGCTATTGTGTCAATGAAAGGGGACCTTCATCATCATGGTTATAATATCCACAGTAGGAAATGGGAACTTTTCACTGGTTTGGATTAGGGATTAGGGTTAGGAGTTAGGGTTAGGGGTTATTGTTAGAGTTACAGTTATGTTGACCCATCCAACCACCTGAACCATCACCATCTGTGAATCATGATTTGTCACTTGAACCTAAATGTGTGTTGCTGTTGTTTGTTTCTTTATGTCCGATGCTTTCATTAGTCATTACATCATGTTTGACTTACTAGCTAGTACTTTACATGTATCCCTGAGATGCAGATACTGTAGAAAGTGCTGACTAGATCATAAATTCACCTCTTAGTCTTGAGTTGTTTAGCAGGGGAAGGCAAACCCACACGGTGTGGACCCCACATAATGTCTGGTATCAGGCTCTGTGTCAAAACACAGTTTTGGGGAGAGTTCCCCGATCTCCTTTAAAGGATAACTTTCGTTTTTTACAACCTGGACTTTATTTGTAGCATTAATTACGACCATTTAGACACCCAGACAACTTTGGTGGCATTTGGAGTCGTTTTGAAGAAATTAGCCCCAGAGGAGCGGCGCGTATATCCGTATAATGCGAGTAATTGGGGCACCCGTGCGTAGCCTCTATAAACGCATAATCTGCGGCAAAACTCGTTCATATTCCAATATTTTGTTACGATATGCTGGCGCTATTCCCCTCTGAGCCCGTGGCGGCATGTTATCAACATCCAGTGTCTCTAGACAACTACTTCTGACGTGGATGACGTCATTTTCGAGCGCCGCGCGCTGCGAGCAACCAGCCACAACACGGCTAACTCTGCGGCGGTCGGCTAGTTCAGCTGTAGTTTGCGACTGTTATTTTTCACAAAATGGATGAATATTTTTCCGACTCTGAGGTGGTGGACGATGACTTTGTTTACGATGGACGTCCTTACCGTTTTGAGCCAGAGTACACGGACGAGGAGCTCGTTGAAAGGAGGACGCGGAGGCAGAGAGAGGAACAGCTGGCCAAACAACAACAAACGGCTGCGCGTCCACGAGTAGACGGTAACTGGTGGTGTTCTTGTGGACAATGTTCATCGATGACAACAGAGGAGGATATGTTCATCGATGACAACAGAGGAGGATGTGTCAATAAACGTCTGTATCACAACACTGGAGGATTTCCGCGCAATGATAAACCGGGCTGTGGTGGAGACGTTTTTTCGTGTCCCTAAAGTGAACTGGAAGACCCAGCCACAGCCTGCAGGACCAAATGGGCAACTTCCGATTGAGTAAGTAGCTTACACACATGTATAGATTGTTTATTTGCCTTGGTTTTGTTTGACAGAAGTTTATCAACCATCGTAAACAAAGTCATCGTCCACCACCTCAGAGTCGGAAAAATATTCATCCATTTTGTGAAAAATAATACAGCTAAACTAGCCGACCGCCGCAGAGTTAGCCGTGTTGTGGCTGGTTGCTCGCAGCGCGTGGCGCTCGTAAATGACGTCATCCACGTCAGAAGTAGTTGTCTAGAGACACTGGATGTTGATAACATGCCACCACGGGCTCAGAGGGGAATAGCGCCAGCATATCATAACAAAATATTGGAATATGAACGAGTTTCGCCGCAGATTATGCGTTTATAGAGGCTACGCACGGGTGCCCCGATAACTCGCATTATACGGATATACACGCCGCTCCTCTGGGGCTAATTTCTTCAAAATGACTCCAAATGCCACCAAAGTTGTCTGGGTGTCTAAATGGTCGTATTTAATGCTACAAATAAAGTCCAGTCCAAAAACGAAAGTTATCCTTTAAAGCCGCAGAACTTGTCTCGAGGTAAAAATTCAAGAAGTGAGTTGCCCTTATTGAAGAAAGGTTTTGTAACACTGACATGCGCCCGACTCATGATTACCCTTTTGAAACGTACCGGCGGAGGAGGATGCGGCACAGGAAACAAACACAGTAATCTTTGCCCCCTCCAATCGCGGTGCTGTGTGACACATCCAAGCGAAATTAGGTTAGAATTATTTCTCCACATGCACATCAGTATTGGCCTTTTATGCAGCTATCATGCTGGATGTAGGACAGCTGCCTTCCAAAAAAAATAAATAAAAAAGGTCTGATTGACTTTGTTCAGAAGCCTGCCAGTTCCTTTGATGTCGAGAGTGGCATTGAATAGAGGCAGTAATGAGAATCATCCAGTTCAAATTGAAAAGAACTTAATCTCTGTGCGTCTTGGGTATATTACCACAGTCTTGAAGCGCTCACCTTTAAAGAAGCGAGTCGGAACATGGAAAAGAAAGGTTGCAGGAAACATGTCGGCTCCTCTTGAACTTTCTCATGACTCGCTCGACATGACAAAAAGTCACGCTGTCTGAGGTGGCAGGCTGCAACGTTTCATTTTTCCTCAGGCAGATTTCGACGCATTTTGGCTTCAGATTTCTCCCAACCACTTGGCATTCAAACAGAGCTTTGCATGCCTCTGTGGTGTTTTGTTGATCCACCTATTATCAGGTAAACTATTACATACACGCCTCAAGGTTTGCAGTCATTCTTAACTGATTCATTCTTTATATTCCAAGAGCTCACTCTCTGTCGAGAGCAATATGCTACATTGCTCTCAAGTGTGCGAGCATTGCATCATGCAGAAGGGCAATAAGGTCCAATTCGCAGTCTGTGGCCCACCGCACAGCTCTTAATGACTTGTCCGTAAACAAAAACAAACTCACAGGTTGCCATTATGTAATTCACATGCTGCCATAGGGAATGGCCGCCCACAACGCCACATGGTCCGCCGTCAGCGCCTGGCCATAAGAGCGGGAGTGAGTCAGTGTTTATGTGTGCGAGTGTGCGCGTCAGCACATGTGTTCTCGTGTGATCATGTGTGTACGCTTCGCTGTGAAAGTTCTCATAGATGAGCAGCTCGAACTTGCTGCAATTGAGATGCTCAGGATGTAGCTACTCCTCCCATGACCCTCCCCTCCATACCTCACTTGTTGAGAGTAATATAAAATAGCTCTCACACACGGGCCCCTCAGCACAACAATGATGGATATTATTAACTGCCGAGAGAGTTTTATCGCGCTCCATATTTTAATAACTGGCCATTGTTTGGAGGGTTGTGTGAGGAAAGCGTCTGCACAGCCCCGAGAGAATCGCTGGCCTCATCTTTCAGCTTTGTGATCGGAAAGCAAACTCCCACTTTGAATTAGGCAATCGAAAATCAATTAAACTCAAAAGTTAGAGCGGTCCATCCCGAGAGCGTTCAAGAAGAAGTATATTGTCAGAGTCGTTTATGTATTTCTTGTGTCGTGTACTGTATTAGCTGACATGAATGTGCAGATAATAATCGATTTACTGCATGAAGATTATTTATTGCAGAGTACTTATTCTTATATAAATCGTAGATAAATGATGAGCGGTGAAGATGGCTGCCTCCCAACAGCTTAGAAATACTCTTGAGCCTAAAAGCAACATAAATAGCCACTGCAGACAGAGGACACAACAATGTTGGCACCATGATGTGAATCATCACTGTTTCACCACTGTTGTTATTGTAGATTCAAACCAGGAGGCACATTAGCTCTGATTTGCTGTTGCCGTTGACAGCATCTTCAGTGAGGGACCTTGTTTTTATAGAGCTCGAATCATGAACTAAAAGCCTGTAACTTCCCACATTAGAATTATCGATTTTTCTGGTATCTCAGAAAAACTTAAACAGAGTGAAAAACTTTTATCATGTAGACATAATAATGAACATAATAGTCCTGTCTATTTGTTCAGCTGTGTTGTCCTTGCTTTTAGCTGTTATATCTGTTTCTGTGTAAATAAGTTGTAAGCAATGAGAAAAAACAAAACAGCCAAACTCCTTGTATGACTCATCATCATTCCTTGATAATTTTATCATTTCTTTTACAACTAAGACACTGTCGTTCACTGTGACTTAATGATGTTTCTGTCGCTGAAGGATGTTAATTAGTCAACTGGTAATCAAATCAAATGATTAATGTTTTGGGGTAAGACAAACCATATCACATTAATTGTCTGTTCTGACTTTCTGATTAGCTGAGAAGCATGCCCCATAACATTTCTTTAATTACCTGAAGGAATCAAAATATCATATGTTGGCAAAAATCACAATGTGCTTTTGGTTTATTTTTATACATTTATCATAATTTGACACGTATGACAACACATTACAGAAATATTTTTCAGTCAGTCTAGTAATCAATCAAAGTTACCTCTGATGTATCCCTTTCAGCACAGAAATATGTGAGTGAATTTCATAAATATGAGTATTTTATGCATTATTAGGGAGTTCACTTCACAAGTTACGATTTTTTGAGAAACGATATAAAGAAGGCATAGTGTAAGAAAGCCTCAACGTGGCTTCAGATTCAGTGTAATCCATGAGGAAATGCAAGAAATATAAGGGCAATAACTAGCGCAGTGAATATTTATTGGCAATGATCCTGAAGTGGAAACTGTCTTTCCTGTTTAAAATTCTCAGATGACTTCTGGGACGCACCCCAAATAAGTGACCGCTCAGCGGGATCTCAAAAGGTCTGCTGCTGTCTCATAATATCATAACTGCAGGTGCTGTCTGCCAACTGTGGCTGTTTATGATTAGAAGCAGGGCACAGGAGGCAGAGCGCGCCACGGTCCAGCTGCAGCAGGTCACGGCTGGGCTCGGGATTCGGAGAATCCTGGGGGCTGCGCTTAGGGGTTGGGTGGAAGCTGTAGGCCTGGCAGCGTCCGCACCCAGGGGACACAGGAGATTGAGACAGAACCTTCTGGATGGGCAAGGTTGCCAGATGTTGTCTGGACCAAATGTAAAGCCGCCTGGCCGAGCAAGCGCCAGCCGAGAAAAAGGCAACAGCCGTGCCTTTATCATAGCATCCAGTGGGCTTCATTTTCTGGACTCCCAGCTGCCAGAGTTTATGAGGTTTGGGTTTGTGCTCCACAGGGCGGAATACCTCTGGGGATGTTTGTTTCTCTGCTTACGGCTCGAACATGCAGAGTGTCACCAGGCATGCATTGTGCTGAACCGACTGCCTACAGTACACAACAAGTACACAAGAGTATCTAAGGCTATAACAGCTATGTCATACTTGTCTCACTTTGCTTGATGATAAATTATGCAAGTCTTGCCACGCAGCTCTGGAGTCACAGGAGGCTCAAAGTGCCACGTAATGTCAAACAGGCTGCCGGCCTGTGATCTTAGATCACAGTTCTCACATTCCAAATAAAAGGTCAAGTTCTTACCACAAAATATCATCATGCAGCTGCAGTAATGTTGTCAGAAAAGTTTGCAGAGTGCAGATTTACAGCTGTAGAGTCACCACAAAAAGGTTTTTTTTTCCCCTCTACAAAATCATCATTCAGCAGCTGGGTTTTTTTTGACCATACTGTAGTGAGAGCTAAATCCATGGAGGGATTATGTGTAACTTTGTCTGATGTGAGTACAATTCGGAGTCTTTGTGTTTATCATTGTCTTTTAATCTGTCTTTTCCTCTACCACATCCTCTCTCAGCCTACTCTCTGATTTTGCTCTATTTTTCATTGGTGAGTGTGAAAGTGTGTACCATGTGTGTAGTTTTACATTCAACCAAGTGTCTGAAGGGTAATCATAGCATTGGTCAATAAAGGGAAACAGGTCCCTGGCGCACTGTTACAAAGATGCACATATTGCTGCTAGTGAGCACCACCTGTGTTTAAACTACATTACAACTTTAAAGACAATGACCTCGGAAAATCTGAACATAAGCACATATGGCTGGTGATACACAACATGTTGTGTTGCTCTAGTTAAATAAGAGAGGTGATAATTTTTATGAGCTTGATTACTCGAACCAAGAAATTTAGTCTGAAAACACAGCAGCACAGCAGCACCTAACATGCGTGACCTGTGTGTGATGATGCCCTAGAATAAAACCAAACATCAAATCAAATAATGTCAAGTAGACTTTGAGCACTGCAGAACTTCTACTGAAGCAGAAATGCAACTTAACCAATTTTAAGTGCTTTCTCATTTTCCTTTTTACGAGAAGCTTATCCGGTGACATAAGTGCACAGGCTGTAACAAAGGTGTAAACAGAAGATTTCAATTTACCTACACAACAGCGGATTTTGTCAAATGGACATATTTGCAAACAGACCTTTGTATTCATTTGTTTTTTCCTTACGCCTCAAGCAAGCTGCTCAGGGTCAAACCACATGAGCATAAAGAACTACGAGCCCTATTTGAAACTGAGCACAGTTTAACTGGTCCATTGTGCTTAAAATGTTTCCACAGGCCATGTATGAAAGCATGCCAGTGTGTGTGTTGTAGCTACTCATGCAGTATGTATGTGAGCGGACATACATTTTACCCTGCTTTACCACCTCCAGCATTTTCATCGCTCTGGGATGGGTCCAGAGGTTCCAGCAGCCGACTGATGACTCTGAGAGTCATGTAAACAGCACCTGCAGGGGTCAGCAGAGGTCACCTATGGTCAGCAGAGAAACGAAATTGAAGAAGATGGGTTGTTGCATAACCTTGCAACAGATTTTTGGATCGGCACAGATTTGGCTCGGTGTCAAGCTGTCTTGAGCTAAATGCTGTACAGTCAGTTTGTTCAAATGGTTGCATGGGCGATTTGGAAGCTATAGCCACCCCTAAGAAAGCCCTGAAAGTCCTAAAGAGTGGCATTTACAGAAAGACGAATGCTGCGACTGAATATATTTGAATAGCAATGCTTGATTTACATAAAAGCATAATGAAATACAAATAATAATATTGGCAGAAAACAGCAAGCACATAGCGTGTGTTATGTTGTATCTTTAGGGGCACACACTCCAATCTACTGACAGTTTTAGTGCAATCATACCTTAGCAACTGTAACTAAGCATGGCGGGCATGTCAGGCTTTGGATTTCTCCACATACAGAGGAAGTGTGCATGGAGCTGTAGAAAGAGTGTTTTTATGTTCAATACATGACAAACAATGTGTTTATCTGCTCTAACATGAGCCGCAAAAGTTAGCATATCCAGTTAACTAGCTTACTACCGACAGCAGCAACTTAGCTTTATTTCCAAGAACAAAGTTCAGTCATTTACTAAGTAAATTAGGTTGTGGGGATGTCGACTGCCACTTGATGCCTCAAGGAACAAGAAGAATGAAAAAGTCAGTCGGAGACAGTTTTTTTATTCAACTCATGAAATTATTAAATCTTAAATAGCAAACTTAGCGAACAGCTAATGCATTAGCCAGTGAAACTAATGGCCACCAGCTAGAAATGTGAAGATTATTTTATTTTCTTGTGTCTGAAATCAAGGACCTACTTTTTTTCCCACAATTTCAATGATAAATCTGCCACAGTCATTATCTTAAATATGTGCCTCGTTTCAATGGGAAGCTCCACATGTAGCGACAGTTAGCCTTTCACTGGCTTTCCACATGGCGGCCCTGCTGTGCACACAAGGAGTGTATGAGCCCAGCTTTAGCATGGCAGAATTTTAGCAGCTCGGCTGAGGGCTGAATTAAGTCAGGTGCAGGCTAACATCAGGAGAAATTTAATGGGGAAACAGACTTTGACACAAGACCGACTGACAGCTTTCAGGCTAACCTAGCCCGTGGAGGCACAAAAACCAAAAGACAATTGGAGTAAGCTACAAAGCTGCCACTCTGGAGATGGCACTGACGCTAATTAACCAACGTGTGCCACCTAGCTTGATTAGCACATCAGTGCGAGAGCCCCTTTGCCAAGTTGGAACTTGTGGCCAACCAGGAAGATGAATCTTTATCAACCGGAACTGCAATCAGATCTGTTCAATGGTATTTAGTGTCGCCAGGAAAAGAAGACACGCCTGATTTAAGGTGAGACAGGTTGCGCTGCTATTATGTGTTTGCTGGTATGAAAAGCAGTGAGTGCGTTGGTTTCCTGGCTCTCTGCTGAAGGCTTTGCTCAGCAGCAGTATGTATAGTGTAATTACAGTTGGAGTGTGTGATGTGCAGGTGCCAGTTTGTGTAGCTGCTAATGCAGGCTTACTCGAGATGGCAGGCTGATGGGTTTGGATTGAAAAAGCAGCATATTGGCTACGATTTATCAGAGACGCTCACCAGCTGATGTGTGTGGTGATTCACTGGTGCGCATAGAGCAAGTTGCTGTGTCTACTTTGATTTAATTCCACTGATTAAATCCCGCGTGGACGCATAAAGGTGCTCATGGGTGAAACTTGTTCTTTTATTGGCACACGGCAGGAAAGCATGAATTTCTTTGGACTGACATCAGTGCTGGCGAGGATGCTCTCCGCCCGGAGGCCTCTGTGTTCTTGGCAACCTCTGCGGTTGATGTTGTGGTTAATGACATCCTGATCTCACCAAACATCCAACCCTGGGAGGCACCGGAGAGAGTGTGCTCACCAGAGAAGCTGGAGTGTGTGTGTGTGTGTGTGTGTGTGTGTGTGTATGTGTGTGTATTCTTCACTAACGTGGCTGCATTTTGTTGTGTGAAAGAAGAAATCACAAGTTAACCTTCCTGCCAAATTGAATAATTAATATTTCTTGCCATAACGTGGTTACACGCTTGGTTACGTTTCAAGGATACACTATGGATATATATTTAATTTCATTGCAAGGCCAAGACTCATTTCTTAATAAGATGTAATGTAAGATACATTACATCTTATTAAGAAATAAGTCTATGTGTTGAATGCAACATTATATTATATAAATGTAAAGACTCCATTTAAGTTTTACTGATATTGAAATCCACTGATCTTTTGTTGAAAAGAACTGAGTGACATTCATGTGCGCTCTGACAGACTGTAGATAAGTCACATTAAATCGTTTAATAAATGATAAACAACAGTAAGTGCAAGCAAGTCATCCATTCTTTCCAGAGCATTCAAAATATATGAAAAACATCACATTATGTACTCAGATCTCCAAGTAACTTCTTATCATTATTGCTGCACAGTGCTCCAGGTACATTTTGCTGCTCTCTCTTCCTCTGTATAGCCTCCCAGTAGCCTCTGGATGGGTGACACCTCAGGTTTTGCGGTTTCAAACTCGGCTGTGTGGCGTGCCCGTTGTTGTTTTGACAAAATACCAACCTTTAATGATGTGTCGCTAAATAAAAGAGCTCTACTTCCACTTCTCTCCACCACAGGAATTCCCATATTGCCCCATCGCATTGCACTAAGTGGCTGTCATTAGTGCGATGTCCCACTGAAAGTTGTCAAGGCTGCTTCTGTCCCCTGAAGGCCTCTTGCCACTTCTGTGTGTCCTCCACGCTGAGCCAACCTCTTCCTGTCGACCCACACGCACGCACACACACACACACACACACACACAAACACACTCTCTCCTCTCTTTTCATCCGTGAGCCACAGTCTGCGAGAGGATTTGGTAACAACCGGGATTTAAGACAGCTGTGCCATGTGAGACAAATGGAGCAGAATGTGTGCCAGGAATCGGATGATAATGCTGTGCAGTGCAGATGTGCCTCCACTTGTTAATTTGTGTGAGCAAGTACGTGCCAGAGGCTGAGCAGAGATAGTGACCAATTAGTTAAAGGCTACAGGAAAATATCTCAATGTCACGAGACATTGTTGGAGCCATCGTCGCGGAGAGGAGCTGATGTTCTTTATTTTCGTTCTTTTAAATGACAATGACAATGTCAAGAGGTTCTTGATAACTAAAATTAGGTATTGAAGTGCCTTTTGTGTCTTTCTTTCACTTGAAAGACAACCAGTTTCCTGATCTCCACATGAATCAGCTTCAAGGAATTTTAAGCAATTTAGTGCCATCCATTCCAACTTACACAAACCATTTTCGAGGACCATTTGAAACTTGAAATCCATTCACGGACAAACTTTAATTTCCTTTTAAAATTTGTCCATCACGACTTTCACAATGGAGAATATCTAACTCTTTGTGCAAGAATTCTTTGATGTACTTTGGACCAAGTATCCATTCATTTATACTCAGACACAAAGCTTTTGCCACATTCATGAACACAATTCAAGAATACCAATGACAAAGAGCAGCAGATCACAGTGCCTCAGGCTGGCTGACTTTCTACCATTTTCCAAGGAGTTTAATTCAGAATATTAGTTACAGTCCTGTTCTAAAGCTACTGTTCCTTCTCAAAGGCCTCAGGGAAACTTATTTAGACTCGCTAGTTATATTTTTTAATCAAAACAGAATTTTCAATCTCAACTATTTAGAAACAACATACAGTAGCAACACCGTGTTTGATAAGCAAGTGAAGAAACGTATTTCTGTTCATGGGAAAGGCATCCAAAATTGAATTGAACCTTTAGCCAGCACAGAGATGGGGATGCCTTTGTCGTTCCACATCTTCAGAAAGCTGTTGCCTGACAGGGGGAGCCTAATTTCTGGGGTTGAATCCCAGGAAATCCAAACTGTTTCCTGGGAAATAAAATAATGGGAAAACAGCCTAAAACAAGCCTATCATGCTCATACTTATGTGATAAAGAGTTATCTTTGGGTATATCTGGGTGCACAGGGGCATTACCTTGACTCCCAAAAAAATGGGGATGTAAATCTGACCACCGCTGTAGCGGTTAACAGCGGAGCCTCCAACTCGACCGCTATTGGAGCCCAGTTCCACCGATAATGATAGAAAACGTCCCGTCGGCACCTCGAGTTGCGACGGGGACTCCTTTCCTTTTCGTCCCTTTGTCAGCTGGGCTCTAGTCTCATCAGAGCAGGGGGGATTTTTCTGTTCTTGATGGATGAGCTGAATCAGCACGAGACTCCACTAAGCCGGGTGATGAGATGAGAGGTGAGAGAGGCACTTCAGAACAGATTCACTGAGAGGAGACAAGAACGTAGTGTTTCTGCACAGGTGGGCTTTTCACTGAAGTTTGAATCCTAATTCTTAATAGAGTGTTTCATTTGCCAATGGAGATGAAATAGGCCATTTGTCCTCTGCTTTTAACCCTCCATAAGTTCAGGCTATAGCTCTTTAATTAACACTTTTACTGGCAATATTATACAGATTTGAAACCAACTAATTTCATGTATGAGTGTACAAGTGTATGACTTAATTTCAATACTTTTCTCATAATGTTCTCTCACGTACTTCCTGGATCCTGGTGTACTCATGCAGGCACCCACACCCAGCGATATCATGCCATCAACACAGATGCTGCGAATGACTGCAAAATGACTTGTCAGGCATCTGTTTTCAAGCCATCAGGATGAGCGGGAGAGAGAGGGGAGAGCTGGTCTATCTTTAGCGGTGGGAGTGCGGACACGAACACTGAGTGCACCTGGGGACCAAGCAGCATCAGCACCAGATGGAGCTTCAGCAGGTGAAAGGGGGTCCAACCTTCTGCAGGCCCTCTCCGTGACCACCAAACCGGCCCTGGAAGAAAGGACAGACCCAAAGTGTTTTCCCTCCTCAGGACCACTGAAAGCAGACCACGTCATCTGCTCTTTCCTGTATTCAGGCTGCATTAGTGCAAGCAGAGAGAGCGTTTTCTGGGATTGTTCTCACTGTTTTGGCTTAGGTGCACATTGCCCGATGTTTGAAATACTGAAGAAAAAAATGTTCTGTTAGCCTTGAGTGATCATTGACTCTATTACTATACATATATAACATTGCTTGGCTATTATAGAAGACTTTCATGTTCAGAGAATATGGAGTCTGTCTTATCTATCTGAGCTTAAATATAACAAGCTTTAATATAATGACTTTGAAAAAGCCAAATTTAAGCAATTTTGTTTGCTTATACAATGAAGATTAATCAAATATGACTTCCATGAGGCTGTTCTCAGCAGACAGATCACAGGCAATGAACTCGGCATTTTATATTCTTTGCAGCTATTGCGAGGTTCAAACTACAAGCTGAGCTTACATGATCTTCATTCTAATGTTGATGAAGATAAATTATGTTGTCCTGCCTTGCTAATACCACAGTGTACTAAACTAAAGCAGTCAGGTGGGGAACCCATAGGTTTATGCATATTTCTCCTTGTTGCATGTAGTGTTGTTTGAAATATGAGCAATGTGTTTTGGCTGTCACTGAAGTTATACCTTTAAAAGAAAAGGGCTGTTCCTGGGCCTTCCATAATAGCGTGCTTCTCTTCTGGGAGAGAAAATGTCTCATTTATGCGAAAAATATCAATCCCTGCTAATTACACATATCCTAGTTTCACTTCACTGGTCACCTGTCTCTTTGGAAATTGATTTCAGCATTCAGCAAATGAATTTTAAAGCTCAACTAGTACTTGTGCCTACAACATTAACGATATTTTAATCCCACATGAGCCAGAAGACAGCTTGAGGTCTTGGGTAGAGCTCTCCTCGTTATACCTGAGCTGTAAGGAAAAAAAAAAAAAAAAAATCATGACGGCAAACTGTTGCTTCTTAAAGTGCAATTTAAAAGTTCCCTGTTGAGGTTTTGACCAGTGTTAATGCTACAGAGCAATGTTCCTATGTGTGACACCTGGACGTGCATCCATGCACATATTAGGTAGATATAGGTTACACATATTCCAGCCAGTGATTTTACACTATTCCAGAGATCTACAGGCGGCGTTAGCATGCCAAGAAACACAATAATGCATCAACAGAAACGCAAGATTGCACACTAATGTGGATATAATTAGTCCACGCTTCAGCATTTTAAAAAATCTCAGGTTTGCAAACGTTTTATAAGGAAGGAAAAGTGTTCAGCAGGTTTAACAGACCTCACGGCAAAGAGGTCTTGTCGAAATAGTTTTCTATTAAAGGTGCGTTGTCTGTCTCTTGTCCTTGTATGTACGCTCAGAGTGCTTTGAGGCGGTGAACGCCTTCGTTCAGCAGGACAGTCTCACTGTTTTCTTGCATGTCCTTCTTGTGTCCAAACGCAAAGCTGGGAGCCATTTCAGAAGAGCGGGAATTATTTAGAATAAAGAGAAAAAAGAAAAGCTTCCTGCCTGCAGAACAGACTCTGCAACACATTTTGCCTTATCACATCCCGGCCCCTGTCGTGGTTATTGTCGGCCTCTCGCTCTATCTCTCCAACTCTCTTGTTCTCTCCTTCCCGGGTTGCATGTGTGCCAGCACATCTGTATGTTATGAATAGAGATTGTGGAGTCTGTTAGCATAAAATAACACCCACCGGCTCTGAACGCCACAGTGATATAGCATTCTTTTTGTCCTCTCAGCCTCTCCCTCACTCTCTGCATCCACATCAGATATTCTTTTATAACAGTCTCACGGGGGAACAGGGAGGGAGGCTGCACAGAGAGCTGACCCACACTGAATGCAGACATTCTCCTCTCTACCCTGCTCTAATTCCTAATTTTACCCACAGTTGTACTTGTACACACACGCGTGCAGCTCAAAGCGCTCGCACACCCCGCCTGCCGCTGCTATTTTTTTTTATTCACCACAGAGCAAACGGTGCTCATCTGTTTGGTTTGTTTGAGCTTCACCTGTTTGAACTGAAGGAACCAACTTCTTCCTCTGTGTGTCTGAGGCTGTTATTACATTTATATCAACTGCAAGGAATGTACGATGTTGCACACAGTCGCCAGTATTTGACCACCTGCCTAATTATCATCCGCAAATGAAGTGCCCTCCTTGACTTTCTTTCTTATTAATACAAACCCTTTTCTGAGTAGATAAGCCTCTAAATTTGTTTGCCCTCTTTGCTCTCTCCAGGCCGTGTTAAGCTGTATGTTAACTTGTCCGCTAAAAGGTATGAGTGGTCCGTTCGTTTCGTCAATATTAGGAATATGATTTTCTTATTTTCTCCATTGTAATTTTGATGGAGTTCCTTTTTCATGCCTGCTCAGTGACTCACTGGTTGCTGCTTTTGTGGAGCTCCTGAAAAAAGACGGAAGAGGCCCATGACTGGATCGAAATAACGAGGTCAGAGAAAACAGGGCATTTAAGGTTTATGTTTTCAATGCCTTGCAGCAAGAAGACAGTGATTATTAAGAGGCTGTTATTGCGTATGGCAGCTCATATTGCTCTCACAGCAGCACTACCGACCCGCTTTGTTGGATGTGGGATCAACGGGATGATATAACGAAGATATTTTGTTCTTCTGTTTTGAAAACTTATTGTTTAAAGGTCCAGCGTGTAGGATTTCTGGGGGTCTATTGGCAGAAATGGAACATAATCATAAATATGCTTTCATTATATTAACCTGCAGTGCGAATTGTTTGTTTACTTTTCCGTGGTCTTCTTCCACGGAGTGTTTCTATGAGAGCCCTGAATGGACAAACCAAACACTGGTTCTACAGAGGGCCTTCAGAGTTTTTTGCAGGTTTCGTGGCAACCAGGTTCTCCCATATGCTTGGAAACGTAGAGTGAGGAGAGGAGAATTCATGTGGTTACAAGCTGCAACTTCTCCGCGAGATAGACTATATCCTACACACTGGTCCATTACATACCATAACTCTGGATATCCATTGATGCAGAGTACCAATCTGATACCAGTGCTCTATTTTCCCAGGTTTGAAATCTGTGCACCTCATTGCATAAAGCTGATTGGACTTAAAAGGTGAAGTAACATGAGTCTGCAGCTGTGACTGAATGAATGTAAGTAATAGTGAAAAAAAATTACATTTGATAAGTAGATGATTTTTGTGTATGTATGTGTCACATCATGGTCGACACTCTGATCTGCTTATCTATGCCAGGGCTGGTCCGGCTAATTGAAATGGTGCATCCCTGCACTGCTGACGCACTACGACACAGTTACAGAACAGCCTTGAGACAAATTGATTTGTACACACACGCTCTTGTACCTATTGGCTTAGTTTCAATAAACCATTTCCTGCTTTTTCAAAGGTTGCTCATGGTGTGTGGTAATAATTCAGCAGGAGGATTTAATGCCTATCCAGTCAGTGGAAATGCTCTGTCATTCACCTGGTGCCAACCTGATGTGTACTGCAGTAAGATGTTAGAAAACATGGCCTAGAAAGATGGATTCTTTTGTATGCAACAGAGGCCTCTGCATATCATGATGTTAATCTTCATGCTGAAAGATAGTGTTTCTTTCGTTCAGCGTTCATTCAGAAGATTTTGCTTTGGTCTTGTGGAATAGAATAAACCACCAATAGCAGTAAGACTTCTTTTCAATTCTAAAAACTTGAATTTTTGTGAGGTTGGAGAACTTTTTTGGAAAACACCCTGCTGCTGTGGCTGTCTGTAACTCAATATCTGTTTCCTCTCTGAGCTCTTTTCCTTCGGTGTTTGTTATTCCTGTATTTTTTCGCTGGGTGCAGCGGTGTGTATCTTGACGTGTGAACTTAAAGGGAGACCTTTTTCTGCAACCGAGCTCTGTGTGTTTGTGTTTGTGTGTTTGTGAAGTAAAATCCGTGACTTAACGCTGAGTCACTGTCTTTGTGTGCGCTGACTGTGTGTGCGTGCATGCGTGTACGTGCGTATTTGATGTTCTCGCTCTCTACGAGGACGGCTGGGTGTCATTGTCTCCGAGTGCTGCTGGGAAGGCTTCTGTGGCTCCCCGTCCTCTGTGGGCTCACAGGGAGGACTGCTGTATGACAAGCCATTGATGTCTGAATGATCTAAGAGGACACTGTCTACTCTCTCCCCTCTTGTTCCACGCGTGTGTGTGCAAGAAAGTGAATTTGAAAGAAGAGTTGTGGCTGATTGTGTTCTTGAGAGCAGCTGAGATCTGTGCTACGGTTATTGTATCTGAAAATGTACCTTACACTTCATCTGAGGAAGAGGAGCAGATGACCACGATGATTCTTCCCAACTGCTGCCAGAAAAGGGACACGCTCGCATGCAGCAGACAAATTCGGTTACTTCCTCCCACTCATGTAAGCAGATGCAGGTCCAACACAAAAAACAGGTGTGCAAAGACCTAAAAAACAAAACTTCAACTGGCAGGAGCCTGACATAGAGATAACTGAGTAGCTTAACCTTTCTCTGCAAAGTTTTCCTCATTCGTAAAAGTTAGACTAACAGTATCTTTAGTGTTGATGGGAGTGAAAAAAAAAAAGCAAAACCTACAGCTGAAATTCATAATGGTTTTTATAAATAAGTTGTACATTTTGACTTGTCATTAGCACAGGCTAATAATGATATGGCTCTGCTGTGTTCAAGTGTCCCATCAGCCAGCATTCACAATACCAGGGTCTGGGAAGTGAAGCAGCTGAATGGAATTAGTAAATGATATATTATTATCATGTTCCATGGTTGTTTGCTATTTTAACAGCGTGCCAACAACAAAGGTCCTCAACAAAGAGCCAGCAGATGCTCCTTCATCTTTAGCCGTTATTATGAGTTTTTATTTCATCAATTATCTAAAGCAGTGAAGTGATTAAACTGGGTGGCGTTTCGTTAATTTGTTAAATTAAGAAGGTTGCCAACGCAAACAGAGCCAAGCAAGAATATCTGGCATCCGTTCAGTTCAGTCGGCACTGTGAGAGGAGCAGAGCTGATACAAAGGCTGCTGTTAGTGACATGGTTACTGTGGCGGGTCAGTGTGACATGAAATGCAGTGATTGGGTGGTACTTAGGGAAAAAAATTAGACACAACAATGCCACAAGCCAGGTGAGCGAGTGGTTTCTCTGCCAAATTCTGGAAAAACCACAGTTATCAATTGGTACTGAGAAGGCGTGGCTAAAAGAAAAGTATTTCAAGGTCCTGGCCTCGATGTCACCTTCTATGTTATATATAAAAAAACAACCCTGTTATGACGCCATGCAGTGTAATATGCTCCGCCTCCCCCCTTTTTGGGTAAATAATGGTTGTTCAGTAAAAGCTTGCAGCTAGTAGATCCCAAGGCTCCCCATCTGTACTGCATTTCAAATACATATGCCATTAAAGCAAAAAAAAATCTTGCTTAAGATTTCACTGTTAGACTAAAAGTTGCAGTTAGAACAGGAAGAGCCCAAAGCTAACGGTGAGTTCAAGGTAAGTTGTCTTTGTAGTTGAATACTATCAACAGTAGCACATTATTACAAGATCGTTTCTAAGGGGGGCTTGTATCGCGGACGTCAATGCAAAAACAAACACTTTAAAATGAGCTCCAAAGAATCCGAGCTTTGTTGCATTATTAATGGTCCCACAGAGAACAGATAGGGGTAGTGTAAAGGAAGATAGGTGGAGAAAATGCAAGAAAAAATAGAAAGGAGGGGAGTGAAAGAGACAGTGGCAAGAGGGAAAACAAGGCAGGAAACAGGAAAAAAAAATGCAAATTTAGAAAAGGAAGCACAGTGAGGGGAAAAAAAGCATGAGTAGAAATAAAAATAAGAGAAAGAAAGCAAGAAATTTTAAGAATATGTAACAAACAAGAAAGACAGATCCCAGAATGGAAGCAAAATATAAATGACACAAGAGAAAGGCAGCGAGCAAGAGAAAAACAGATGAATCTCATTTGAGCTTATTCATCCAATTAAACCAACTCCCAACTCTGTCTGTGCGTGCTTGTCTGTGCCCGATCAGCAAGCCTCACAGTCTGTGCCACCCATAGTACCTGAAGCAAGGAGCTATTTAAGCACCCAGTAAATTATTCAGAAACCTCAGCAGTGTGCTGAACAAACTCTAAAACTGATTGTACCTGAACTTTTTATATCTGCTCCTATGTTTATTTCCCGCCCGTCTTTCTGCACTTACTTATTCCATTATAAACAGATTGGAAACAAAGCTCACTGTAACGGCACCAAGTGAGATTAATGCATCGTGAATAGGCTGGATAGGCTTTGCAAATATGAGACTCGTCCCTAGTAATCTCCAATCTAGATACTGTAAGCATGAGAATATCAGGCTTGAGGCGCAGGACTGGAGAAATAGGGCACAGGCTGAGATACAGTGCAAGCTCTATTGATCTATTACAGCGAACGATGATTTGCATGGCGGAAAATCATATGTGATGGCAACTGGATTGTTTCCTGGCTGTGTGTGAAATGTCTGCACAGCCACGCAAGCCAGCGATTCCATCCTAAATGGGGTTTTATTAATAAAAGAGATTTTAGGACGTAGCCAGCGATGCCAGATCTTCAATATCTTACAACACTCACAGCAGATGAGCCACATTTGCGACTTTCCCAATACCTCAACACCTCCCGTTCCTTTGTTCTCTGACCCAGTTAGCTTCCCTCTCCGTCCTCTCAACGTCACACCTCCAGATCACCTTAGGGCCAGCGTCCCTCTGGCCTGTAATCCTTTATCCACACAGGGTGCAAACAATAACTCTTGAAGCTAATTCCTCTTTATTTCCCAGGAGTGCAGTATTGAGTCCCATTTTTCACAAAAAAAGATTGTTTCCTCTATCAGAAAGGATCTCTTGAACCTTTAAGCTATGTTCTTTCATTCTTACACCTCGCCATATTGTCGGTGCGACTGCTCGGTGTTGGTCCGGATGTTTTATTGCTGCTGTATTTCACACAGTATCAGGCCATCTCCAATCCTGCGCCCATGTCTTTCAAAGCTAACAATCGAACGTAGCACTGTGCACAGTGGTGCAGCTCTAAAGCTGGATTTCGTTCAGTGGATATCTCTATCGCTTGCTGTATGAGTCACAAGTAAGAGCATCATTTTCACCCACTTTTAAAAACAAAAGAAAACTTCGGTGACGTGATTTTCACTGAGACTTGGCAGAGTTTCATCTCCACCTCGCCGTAGTGCTGCAGGCTGACAGCGAGCTCCAGCTGTCAGAGGGGTTCAGGGGAAACACTTTCACTCCACACATCACACACATCCATCCATCAGCTCATCCTCCCTCCAACACCCCCCCCCCACCCCCTCACCATCCAACCTCCCCTCTCTCAGTGTCTGATTCAAGTTCTGTCTAGAGGAAGGCTCGCAGCAGTGTGAGCAACCTGCAAGTCGGCTTTGGCAAAACCATAGAAAGTGAACGTGTTCTTTGTTTTTGTGCTGTGGGGCAGGCTCACAAACCACCTTCTAAAAGCCCCAAAACAGCTTCTTGTCTGCAGAACAAAGACAGCGGGTTCCAGAGGTCTGACAAGAAGGGAGTCGTAAAACTCAAAAGATGACTGGAGACCCTAGTGCCCTGGTGTTCACTGGCAAAGGCTGCGTTATCAATTAAAAGTGTTGAGGGGATAAGAGCGATTGGTTAAATGCCCATTAGACATGCATTAATTACTTCTGTATGATCGGTGAGCACTATAGACTAAATCATTGATTACGTCTATGATGTTTGATAATGATGACTGAGCTATCGCTGCTAATGACAGTTTGCAGGTGCATAAGATTCATTAATGATAATACATTCACTACAAATAGGCACAGCCACGCATAGGTACACCTGCCTTCTCCTTCCAGTCCAAAGACGTGCAGGTTATCGCAACTGCCAACTTTAACGCTGCATCCGAAATTGCATACTACAGTTGCACACTTTGTACCCAATGTGTGTACTATCGTTCAACTAATGTGTGAATAAACAATGGTGTGTATCTTTTTTGTTAGAGGCACTGCTCATCTCATATCACGTCACCTCCTGAGAGCCTCCTTGCCGGTTGGATGCACGTAACTGTGTGCTTACGCTTACATTGAAGCGTTAGTGACATTACGTCAGTGCTGCCATGGTCGTTGTCCACCATCGCCTGTTCTATTGTTGTCATTATCACTGCTCCATTGCATTGTGTGTGTGTCAGTGTTAGTCAGACTGAAAACAGCCCTACTGTACAAATAATGCAAGGGGCTGCGTTGGTGGAGATGTGTTGCTTCAGGCACAGATGAGACAATGAAATTTAATGCGGGAAGCTCAGTTTGAGTGACAAATCTGTGAGTTTGAAAGTTTATCAAAAAAACACTGCGCATCACTATTTCATCTTTTGTCGCTGTGATCATGAGGTAAACAGTAGAGATGCAGCATTCACATTGCAAAGAAATCTACCAGGAATGTGCTCTTGCATGTATTTGATTGGCCGTTGCAGTTGTTGCTGATTTATGTTCTACAGCATAACAACAGAAGTTGAGTCGGATCAACTTTTTTTGCCAGGCAGCCTTGTGTGTGTGTTTTCTATTGTAGCCCTCTGCTCGGGCACCCTACTCTGATCCATTCTGAAATGAATGGAGTCACGCTTTTTCACGCAGGGGTACTGTCAGTGCACAGCGTTATCCAACCGGCCCCTGATGTTGACTGGAGTGTGGAACTGAGCCACCAGTCACAGGGTGGAGCAACCCTCCAGCCAACTGATCATGCAATTGGATTAGTGAAAAGCGCAAAGATTTAGGCACGACAGAGCCAAAACAAAAATAACAACAACCAAAAAAGATGGTGATGGATAGTGTTTGCCATCGTTTAGAAAGCATAAGTTGTACATTACGTTATTGTCAATATATGCACAAATGCAGCACAAATTAGGTCCATATAATAGTGGTGAAAATGAAAACAGGAACCGGTGGAAATAGAGTGATTTGGATGGATTGTGTTTAATCACATATCAACCTGCTGGCACCCACTTGTTGCTGAACCATTATGTGGAAGGATCTAAAACTACAAGCGTAGCCACCATGTGGAGAGAAAAACAATGATCTGTAGAGTCAGATGATATATCAGCCCTTTTTATTTAAAATTAAGTATGCAGCTAAATCAATACGCTCTACTTCAGTGCTGCCTAGATTCAGTTGATTATGACCTAATTTTTATAAATGAGTGGAGGCTGAAACGTATGAAGGAATTTTTCTCCATCAATCCATCTGCGTGTCTAAATTAATGTGAAAACTTGCTGTTGTTTTGCTCTACTTTAATTGGACACCAGGCCCAGTTTCAGTAATGGAGAGGTGTTTTGTGAATTCTGCATGCGTGTCGGGTTAGCATGAGGAAGAGTATGTGGGAGATGTCTGCAGAGGGCCGTTGCATGGAGTGAAGATAATTACTAAGTGCATAATTATAACAGTTTGAGGAAAAAAACAACCAAACTGAATGCTGCTTTGGAGTGGCGTGGCATGTTAATGTGCTAATGTGGTTATGATGAGGTGGTACAGACATGAAATCATTATGAAACATCCCTTCAGGTGTGTAAAAGGAAATCTGACATTAAAAAACGATTATTTAGTAGAACAGCTGTGAGAAGGATGTAGTGTTAGTAAATGATAATATTAGCAGGGGTAGGTATAACTGTTACTCAAACTCAAACGTGCAGTAGCCCTCATGCAAAATTGAGAAACAAATTGACTGAAGAATAACAGCATGCTCTGTGCATTGTTTTCCTCCAATCATTTCATAAGGCTTAACACACACACGTCTTCTTATGCTGAGGATTTTGCTCTGTTGAAGCAGCTAGGAGTTAATGTCAGAGGTGCATTTGGATGTGAAGGGGATGACATGGATAGTGCATATTATTGCACAAGCTGTCAGGGGGGACTAAGGTTGCAGTCTGCTGAATTTTTGCTTGATTCTCTTTGATGGATCATAGGATGTCACAAAAACCACATTGCAACTTAACAGAGACTCCACTGTGAGAGGATGGATGCACTTAGAGCAAGCAGGCAAACACTTTGCAGCATCCTCTGTGTATAACTTCAAATAGTAAGTACAAGCAATCCAGACTGTTACTACAACATCAGTGAGATGGTTAAATTGTCTCCTACACTGCCTCCGAGCAGTGCAGCATGTGAGAGGACATTCTCACGTAGAAAAAAAAAAACAAGTGCAGATCTCATCTGTCACACTCGTCTCTCAGCTGTGATGCACATTCATCTGCAAAAGATGACCACAGAGACCTCTGATCCAAACCCAGCTGTTGGCCTGTGGATGGACACAGCTAATCAGATGCTAAATTAGGGACTGGGAGGTGCATCTTCATCATCTGCCATGCAGGAAACTGAAGTGGAGGACAATGGGGGAGACCCTGAGGAGGGTTGTGAGGAAGACTGTGCTTACTGAGACCATGCTATGCACCAAACACCATGTTCTGGTACTCACCTGGTACCTGACAAAGATGTTCTGCACCTCAGATTATAAGATAACAAAACATGATAGAAAGGTCTTTTGCACCAATGTGGGGAGGCAGAATGATCACTTGCAAGTTTACATGCTTAGTATTAAACCATTGACTGCTGTTGTCAATATTTGAGCTCCCCTGCTGTGACTGCATCCTTGAACAGAGTGCACAGAGTGTGTTATGAGCTCTTCCAAGACGGTGATGCTGCAAATAAACAAACAGGATGCGGCTTGTGCTGAATTCCCGAACACTCCAGCTTGAGAGTTCAATATCACAAGCATAACAAGCATGAAATAGCAGACCTGGAATCAGTGAAATTGTCAGCAAATTTACCATACAAAGAGATTGTTTGAGCTACGTTGAGTGTACTAAATGGTTTTCATGATTTCATGAAACAGGAGGGTGGCAGGGGAACCGTTGAGCCTTGTTGTTGCACATTAGAACATCTATTGCAGCCCCACCAGGGACATTCTGTGCATTATGCAACCTTATATATTTATGTGTACATAAATCTGAGACCCCATTCATTCAGCATGTAAGATTTAATGATTCCCTGCTGCATGATGTTTGTGTTTTACATAAATGCGTCAGATCACTGCTGCAAGCTTATAGCCATTATTTATAACATTATTTACAACATAGCCATTTTTTCACAGCAAAAAGCAAGAAGCAAAAAATAGTTCAAGTTGTTTGTAAGTTATTGGCATTCAGATAATGTTGCAAAGCAGTCAAATATGCCCAAAACATATCCATCGCCCACATCCCTATACATGGCCCAAGGCTTTAAACAGGTTGGACCTGAAGGCCCGTTTAATGTTCTGGCAGCGGTTTGACACTCTGGCATCCAACGAGCACGTCTGTCTTTTCCATTGGTGGAATACAGTAAAGGGGTCAAGAGATGCTAAAATTCATCACACTGCATGATGGCTGCGCCATGCGTAGATCAATGTAAAACCCCCTGCCAACCGGTCTGTGATCCCTCGAGCCATGTTCGTTCTGCAGAAATACAGGAAATCATTGATTCGCAAAGGCCTCGTCATCAAGGTCAGTGTGGTCAGACTATAAATGCCATAAGGCTCCACACATTTTTCTAACTAAACTCAGTCCACATTCTATCACATCGCACTCTAGTCCCTCTGTGATTTACTTACGAGGCCATCTGTGAAAAAAAAAAAAAAAAACTAAAAACCATCTTCAAGGCCTCAGTGTCTCTTTTTCATGTGAAGGTCTGGATAGAGAAATGCCAGGATGTTACTAATGAACACAAGTAGCAACGCCTGGAGAGCTCGCCTTACATGGCTACTCAACAACCTGATTAGCCATTCCTTTTCTGCATTTGAAGCCAAAGATGGCTGACAGAACTTAATCGCTTGATATATCCTTTCATTCACCAAACCTTTTTTTTTTTCTTTTGGGTTCGGTTTACGTGTTTGTTTTCAGTTACGCTCGGGGGTGGGAACTTAAAAACGGCTTCCTCGCCACTGAAGAGCACGGTGAGGAGCTACGAACAAACAAACATAGCTGCTCTGTCTCCTGGTGTTTGGCACGTGCAGGGATAATAGCTCATTAGATACAGTCTGCGAATGATAGCTTACAGTGATCATGATAAGCCATCATTCGCTTTAATTAGAGAAAATGCATTCATCTTCCGCTGTGTTCTCGGCTCACGCTGGAGTCTCCTTGGGGATTCTCCCACTCTCTGAATTCCTCTCACTTGCCTCTCCTATCTGTCGTAAGACGATGTAAGAGAAGAGGTGCACATTGTAATACACTTCTTAGTATTAAAAGAGCCGAGTATTAGTGGAATGAGCATGGCATAGTAATTAAGACCATCTTTTCCCCGACAAGCTACTTTCATGTCTCGTGGCAGTCCTGTTGAAGTGTCCTTGAGTGGGAAGTCACAGACGTGTTGTAGACCTTGACCTCCCTGCTGATCAGTTCATTCAAGAGAGTGATTAACCCTTTACAATTTCTAATATCCCCAGTACCTGTTGTTGTGAAATATTGTCCAGCATGAAGGGTTTTAAGAGTCGTTAACCGCTGGTCTCACTGACCCAGTGACCTGTGAAATGGAGCTCAGCAGGAGCTCAGTCGTGACACGGGCTTCACTCTTTTCTCGCCTGTGCTGTGTCATTCATTATTCCCTTTAGCCTCACGGCTCAGCGTCCACTTATCCTGTCAGTTTATGGTCAAAGGGAAAGTTTCTCCTGATTCATGCTATACTGTTTTGTTCACTGAGGCACATGTGCACTAATCAACATTCTTATTATGCCATTAGAAGTGTAATGTCTAAGGTATTGCTAATGCTAATGCTGACATGGATGGACTACTTCTTAGTGTCTTTCTGGCCATGCTTTTGGTTTTAAGGCCCACAGCTTTTGCCAGCATCAAACAGCAGACATTGTAGAGCATTTTAGCAGCTAAAGGGTCAGTTATTTACCTCAGCAGTTGGTGGAGACCAAAGCAGAGCCAAAAGGTGCATATATTTCTTCAGCCAGGTGGCGTAAATCCAAATAATTTTAAATTCTGAATACTCTTGATGTGTTCAGTAGTTGGGCAACTGTTTGCTGTAACTTTATCAGGCGACAGTATCTTGTGGAAGCTTGTTACTGGCTCCCAGGTGGTGAAAATGAATGAAAGAATGAAGTTTAAATGTACAGATGGCAATAATAAAAAAACGAAATCAAAGTTTCTACAACAATCAACAACAGCTTTGAAAGTCAGCGTTCTAAGCAGGCATTTTGATTCAAACCACAAATTGTAATCAAAATGAAATGCAGCCCCAGATTTTACCACCATCAACAAACACACTTTCAACAAGACAGGACACAGCCGCTGGAGCTACTTGCAGCTATTTTTTATCAGTGTTTGTGATTCGACCAGATGCTCCACAGTCCACACCAGGTTTCAGAATCCGCTCTCTGCCCTGCCTCGCTGAAAATACGCACCGAGTTTGTTTTTGAAACGGATGCCACATCAAGCTGTACAGAGCAAATTGAGTGCAGCAAGAAGTCAGGCTCAAGAACGGCTTAATTTTGAAAAAAAAAAAAAAAAAAAAAAAAAACAATACAAAAAGCCCACCTGTGCAAAATCCATTTTAAGCTATTTAATTACAAACCTTGCTTACTCCTGGTAGAAGCACAAAAATCAACCAAAAATGACCAAATCAACAAAATCTGAGCAAGTCAACAAAACAGGGCAGCAAAAACTCCATTCCACTCCATTCGACGCTCTCTGTGGGGAATAAAGTCGTGCAGAGGATGGAACAAAATCGCGTCGCAGACATAACGTCATGGAGCCGTGCCCGGTTGAATCAAGCTGTCATGTCCAGATGTTTACTTTCATGACAAGGTGACACATCCGGCTGCACAGAAATACAGTCCAATAAGTTTGAGTCTCACTTTGTTTGAACAAATTTTGTCTTGACAGACAAAAGGAGCTCTCATTCTTTTGGAATCCCTTTAATTGGCCAGCTCCTCGATGACTGGCAACACTTTGACATTAAACAGTCATTTTTATCCAACGCCCCTCCATAGCTAAAAAACCTGACACACCGCATGAACACGAAATTTGGACAGAATATAAGACTCAGCCTACTCTTATTCAAAGGAAAATATCCCTTACTCATTCATGTCAGCACTAGGCTTGAAAAGTGTCGTGTTGTAATTACTAATGGGACTATTCAAAGAACACTCCCACATTGACATTTACACCAGAACTGTACTGGCATGAGGTTAAAACCATGCTTTTTACAAGAAAGACTACTGAAAACACGATGATTTATTGTAACACTACAAATTATTCCTTACTCTAGTGAAAGAGAGTGATTAAATTTATATGGAAACGCTGTTAACAAATTGTATTTGCAAAGTAAATGAGCAACATGTATTGTACAGAAGGATGAAAGCCTTAAGTAAATGTAATAGAATAAATTAGTTTATTTAGTCATTGAAGCTGCCAGTGTGCAAAATAGGTCACATTTCATTCATATTTGTGCTTCCAAAGACATGATGACACGATGACAGATAACTGAGATGCTGGTTTAGAAACAAAGAAACACTTTGAATAGCTTTTCATAGGTTTTGCCTGAGAGAACTAACACACTGCCTGACAGGTACTTATAGAACTTACGGTTTCCATTGCACCTGGTGACAAAAGCCCTTTAGACTTTACTATATTGTATATTTTGTTTCTCAAGTGTGTATACATTTTATGAATGGATGTAAAAGTAAAGCAGCTCTTGCACAGTCACTCCTGTTGACTGCTTAACATTGCGTGTATACATAAAAATGACTTTTTGCACTTTTTGCTAATACTAATATACTGTAAGTAATTATGTAGTACAATACAAGATGGATTTACCTCCAAAGACTCACGCAGATGTCTACCACCTTGAAATCAGTTTCCTCAACAGACTGATCTTCAAGTGTCTCCTTGGCTGAGCACAGTCGTCCTACGAGATGAAGTCTTGCTTCTTTGATGAAAGGGAAATTGAATTGACCAGAATGCCCTGCCTGGTGGGCAAGGCGGAGAACCAGCTGAGCCGTGGGTTTGGTAAACATTTCACTTTTCATCATGAAAACCTCTGAAAATGTGGTGTCCATGAAGATCCTCCCGGTCAGGAGATCTGCAAGCACTTCCCTTTCATCTGACATCGCGACCAATGCTGAGGCCCCCCAGGTCTGTCTGAGTCCAGCCACGGTTTTCACTTACTATACCGACGATCGCCATATAAATACTCCAGATCAATGCATTCTAAAGTATCCTGATGATACTTCCAGCTTGGGCAACCCTGATCTGCACCAGCATGGCGTGAACAAAGTGGTTGAGTGGACAAAGGTATAAAAGTAAGTGGACAAAAAGTATATTTTTCTCACCAGCTGATCCTCATAAAGTTCCTATTGTTATCCATAATGAAAAAATCAAGCAGCTATTTTCATTTTAATACTTAACAATAGTATTGTATATAGACAATAAAGACAAGACAAAGAATAATTTCCTTTTCGTGCGAGCTGGCATATTCTTATTCTGTTTTTTATGTCTGTGATTATGAGGGTTCCACAGTATCGTAATACTATGCGGCACAAGTGTTTGTCCACTACTTTACAGTCAAAACTGCTCCACTAAATGAAAATCAAACCCTTGAGAAGCTGAATCAGGTCACCATTTACCTCAACCACGTCCTGAATGGTGAAAATAAACCCTTACCAATGTTACCAATACAACATTGTTCACATAAGAGATCCCTCATAATGCCAACCAGTATTGTCAGATTCTGCTGCTGTTGACTGTAGCGGAAAGAAACACGATCCTGCAAAGACTCGCTTCTGAATGAAATTGCTTGGGCTCGATTAATACATACCCTGAATGCAAGAGAAAGAGAAAGAAAGGCAAATCCAGAGGACTTGATTAGGATAAAGGCTCCTCTTTAAATCCAGCACTGTCACCATCATTACCAAAGTATGCTTGGATGTAGTACTGATGAGCCAGAACACTTTGTCTCCCCTCCAAGACACATAAAAGCTGAAGTGGATTAATCATTCATGCTAAAGGTGCGACAGCCTGAAGTACCGCGCAGCAGTGGCATGGTCTAATGTGCACGCCTGAAAAGCTCCGGACCTCTGCTGTTTGTTTCAAAGTCTCCCATCAGTATCACCCGTCTTTACGCTCAGCTGAAATATTGATTAGCATTCCTGTCTGTATTCCCATCACAATCATAGCACTAACCAGTGAACTGCTTCTCAAAGCCCTCATAAAATTTCATCTCTTCTTCAAGATACTACAAATTAGCGTCCATATGGGCTCAATTTAATCTTTCCATGGGCTAGAGGTTCCCGCATCCAACTGATAAAGTTAATATGCTGGCAAATAAAGGAGAGCGCAGCGAGATAAAGAAAGTAAAAGTTTTTAGAGATCATTTGGCCTGCTGCAGCTGTTTTTTTGTCTCAGTGCAAGGACACGAGATAAAGGAAAGCACATTTGTTGACAGTCTCATTTGAACCCAGCGCCCATGGTCCGATGAAAGAGGTGGAAAGAAAAGAGAGAAAGAGGAGAAGGTTGTTGCCGTGCCGTGCTCTCCGGCTCTCCACAAACATCTTTTTAGCATGCATGATGTTTGCTTGGCCTCTTTGCATTTATGTAGACAGTGTGTGTGTGTGTGCGCGCGCGCCGTGGTGTTTTGATTCCCTCTGACACTTGTGCAGCTGAAACAATGCCGAGGCGTCACACTGACAAACTGTGAAGACGCTTTGACCAATTTACCGCCGACTGGACGCCCTCCCCGGCACGGAAAGTTTTGTATGTTGTGTCTGTTATGAAAAGATCCCAAGTGGTCGGGAGGAAAAAAAAAAGGGGGGGGGGTTTCTGAAAGATTCATAGAACCCTTGTTCAACAGGCGTTTCCATGGCAACACAACCGTCTCTGGCTAAAAGAACCGAAGGCCTCAATGCAGACGCAGTTCCACCGCCTCAAAGACCCTTTGATTTCTGTGTACATAGAAAAAATACAGACGTGCACACACACACGCACACACACACACACACAAACGCACGGCTCTGTTTTTGCGTGCATCATGACACAGCCATGAAATGTCTGCGCTCGTTCTGTTCTCGGAAATCAGCTGAATCTCACTGCAATAAGCACTTGACTTGATTTCGAACAACTCAAAGGCAAACATTGTTTTCCTCATTCGAATTCAGCGAGCGACTTTGAGCAGATTTACATGGCATTACACAACTGATCAGATGTAATTACTTGGGATATGGGATAGCGGTGCGGACGTGGGCAATGCCAGTTTTAAATGATCATCCACAAATTTGTCCACCCTCACACACACACGCACAAAAATTCAAATGCACTTTCCTCCATCATGTGGGTGATTTGTTAAAATGGAAGCAGTGGGATTGTGTGGAGGCTAGCTGTTCTTTTTGGACGTATTTGAGCTGAGGGACACATTTCATTCATTTTTCCTTCTAAAGACCCGTTTTCATTTCTCCTCAAATTGCCCCTTAGCCTCCATAGACTGAGACACCGAACCGTCCATGGTGGAAGGTTCCCTCATTTCATAAATAAAGCATCCCGCTAAGCGAAACAATTTAGTGTGCAAGCAAGACAAGGAAGGCATTATTATTGCAGCATCTCATAGTCCCCAGTTAAGATTTGGGTGAGGCTTCTGCGCATCTCTGCTGAACATCCCAACACAAGGGGGTTACTCAGAGCAATATCTGCTCACACAGCGTGCATGCTGAATAATAAAATGCTAAATATGTCCATACCCTGTGAGACCAAGCAATGAAATACTTAATGAAGTACTAAGACGCTCTACTTTATTCAAGCATGCAGAGTCTGGGTAGAAATAAGCAAACTCTGAAATGGACATGGATGTTGCTCATGTGCAGGTGTTGAAATGCCATTTATTACCAAGCAGAGTAATAAACCAAAATGAAGATCTGAAGATGATTCATTTATGGCTAATTTTATGGCTACTTTTGCAGCTACATAGCAACTCCATAGTTGCCCTGAAGAAGCAATCATATGGGCATTTTATGGCATTCGTGATACTGAAGCCATGGAGATTTGAAAGGTGGATAGTAACTTTCTAAAGCAGGGTCCCATGTGACTTCATTTGTCCTTGTGTTCAAACTTCCACCACGAGTTGGCAGAAGGCTATAAAGACTACAGATAGCAAGGCTGCCAAGCAGTGAATAAAATACAGAATAAAGTGCAGTAGTTGGTAATAACAAGGTTTTCCCTCTTTGTTCAGTTTTACACTGCTTCATCTTTACATGGCACAAGCTGCATTCCTGCACTGTGTGACTGGTTGCTTCAAACAGAAACATCTGCCGCGGACAGATTGTATTTTTTTACTCTTCCTTCACTTTGTTGAGTTTTGTCTGAAGGCCTTTCATCCACCAAAGGGTCTTTAGGAGAAGCCCTCACACTCACACACACATGCACACACACACACACACACACACCTGGGTTCAAACAGCTCTACTTTCTCGTCTGCACGACACAGCCATCCTGATTCTCACTGGAGAGATTAAAAGATTACAGGACTCTTTCGCTCTGTGTGTGTGTGAGTAAAATGTTGGTGCGTGGGTGGGGCAACACGTGGTGAATGTCTGTAAGTAGAATCTTTTAATTCAGTTTTCAGTGTGTGTGTGTGTGTGTGTGTGTGTAGATCTGTTTGTGCGGTGCAGTGTGAGTGGAGTGAACACTCTCCGGTCTTTTCTTTCCAAGGCCAATCTGGAGACAATCAGAGATATCATTTGATGCTGCGCTGTGCTTGAAATATACCTGTTCACATTTTGCATGTTCACAAAATTTGTGGTTGGTTAGCTTTAGAAAGCCACCGATTTTGCTCATTTGCTGGGGCTGTTTTCTTCTCTTTCAGGAAAGAAGCCTGTTTATTAAAGTTATAAAGCTATCAGCCTTTAATGCTGCTTTACCGCTTTAGTTGACCATCCCGTGCAGATAAACACCCATGTAATAAAGGATTGAAAGCGCTTCTCATTTTGCTCATCTCTGACGTCTGCCGTGCGTTTCTGAGTCTGAATTATCCCACAAAACCGAGAAAATGTCACAAAAGCTCAAGGACGCGAGAAATGACAAAAACTCAACTGAAAGCTATTTGTATGAGATGTGAAGATGAGTTCTTTAGCACATGAGTGAAGGTGAAAAACACTGTACCAGAGGAAAGTTTGGCTTGCAGTGACCCCTGCTGGTGTTTGCCAAGAATTTCAGTCCTGTGTCCTTTTTGCAGGGGCTGGCAGGGGCAGCAGCACACTGCAGGTCTTCTGTTTATTGGTTTGTACTCTGTAGGTTCTTGTATGATACATTTATGCTTTGCATGGAGACTTAATGATGTTACTCTTACAGTGCTGCTATAATGGCTGACAAATCTCAATCCTTGTTTTATTATCTAATGATCTTTTCTTGTTTTTGCCAGGACACTTGTTGATGTTTAAGAGGAATACTAAACAGACACAAAAAACAAAAAGACCAAACTTATGTAGTCATAGCTTTTAACACACAAACAACTCACTAAAGAAAATAATCACTCATTTTCTGGTAATACTTGAAACTGTGAAACTTTCTTGCTTATTTGAGTATTATACAATATGTTTAATGTTTTATCTCAACTTCATTGCTTTTTGTAAATATCTGCTTATTCTGGATTTGATACAAGTTTGGACAGGAGCAACAAAGGTCCAAAAGTCTGGGAAACATTCCACAGGTAAACAGGTTGATTGGTAACAGGTGATAGTATCATGATTGGGTATGAAAGGAGCATCCTGGAAAGGCTCAGTGGTTCACAAGCGAGGATGCAGCGAGGTTCACCACTTTGTGAACACATGATTGTATAAAGGATGTTACTACATGGGCTCAGGAACTCTTAGCCTCGTTATTAAGTGAGGAGTCACCTCCTATCACCTATTGCTTTGTCACCTCCTTTCAGCACATAATCATACAAGACTTTCTTGAATGTAATTCAGTGAGGAATGAGTCAAGCAGCCCCTCTTCCTCACCTCCTATCAGCTCTGTCACATTTTTTCTTACAACCACCCTCCATCCAACACTCCCTTTTCCCTTTTGTCCTGTCCCTTCCTTCACTTCTTCCCCACCTTCTCTCCCTTCTAGCCAGCCCTCCCTCCCCTCCATGGCTGTGCAGTGGACGCTCTGTCTCCTGAAGCCTGTCCCACGCTGAGGGCCTTGCCAATTAAAGGCTGTCATGTTTGCTCTCCGGTGGAGCTGCCGTAAGTGGTGCGGACAATTTGTATTACAGGGGGTCTATCTCATGCCTGGGTGAGCTGGGTGATGGGCCCTGCCTGAGCTAATAGGCTGTGGATGCAGAGGCCATAGACCCCCCGAGCACTCCACAACTGGAGGGCTTAAGTAGGTGCTAGTTAAATGCAGTATTCAGACTGGACAGAAACTACATGGTTGCACTAACTGGCAGCAACAGTATATGCATGCAGAAACATGGCAGGTGATCCTTGCACATAAAAGGCAAGAACACAGCTGCATGTGTAAATCTTTTCAAGTTTTGTCCTTCAGCTTCGCTCTGTCTCTCTCTTCTATGCAGGCCCTCTGCTCCTTTATGCCTTCCAGTTTACTGTAATTGGATGAAGCACTACAGATCATCCCTCATTACCTAAACTGACAGGGCCTGTCTCAGCTGCTTTCTGAGAAGACAAACAGCAAGACAAAGGAGGAGAACATGGGTGGGAGATCTGCGCCTGTGTGTGCTTGTGTGAGCGAGAGTGAAAACTAACTAATGTCAGCCCCAGCTAATGCTCAAGTTCTCCTAATTTACAGTCCAATTTACACTACAGTGAAAAAGAAAGTCTGATATCCAAAAATCCATAAAAAGAATATGTAGCCCAAAAGCAATCGCATGCGTCCGTCATCGCATATAGGCGTACACGAGGTCGGGCTTTTGCTACATAGACAATACTTGTTAGTAGGACGACTGTGTTTTCGTTGTTTTCGTTGCAAATGATTAAAAAGTTAATAAAACAGTAAACACTCAGCTGTAACTGCACCTGAATGGCTATGCACATTCACTGCACATTTCCTCATTTATTTGTTTATTGTTGTGTTTCTGTCCATTCTCTGTGGATGTGGATGTGGCTGCTCACACTCCTGCAGCAGGGGTTTGTGGGAAAAGTCAGCCAATCTGCATAATTTCCTATTACTGCTAATATGTGAAGTGATGGGATTCAGGAAAAGCGGCGAGTCACATGATAAAATTTCTTATTTTATGTGCATCGAAATGAATTATCACACACCAAGACGTGTGTGCGGTGTGTGAATGTATGCATGTAATGTGAATGGTGAAACATAACTCTGTAATGTACTAATGCGCCAATATATATTCCTTGGTGGTTTGTATGTCAGCATACTGTATACATTATATTGCTAAACCTGCGTTTCTGCATCCAACAAACAAGTAATGAAAAAAGCATACTGACATTGTATGACGCCCACGTATGAGCTGCATATGAAGGCTTCTCTTCATCTCATCACAGCTTTATTCATGACAGCTGATGCAGGTACAGGAAATTGTCATTGGTCAGAACAATTTAGATTCCTGATGAAATAAGTGTCCAAATGTACAGCATTTTATATTTAAAATGGCCCAAATGGTTCAATGCAGAGCGTTCCATGATTACATAGAATTATGGATGAGCTGAATGAGTTGTAAGTCAACGTTTATTGCATGTCCTGATGGAGAAATGAACAGTTCAGCTGTAGGAGATAGAAAAATGAACCAGTGGGCTTCAAGTACAACCCATGAACCCTTTATTTTTGTGCTACATTTCCTTTGAAAAGTGCTATATGAATAAAGCCACAAAGCAAAGAAACAGAAGTCGGACTTCTGCTTGATAAACATGAGACGGCAGCATTCATGCAGCCCCTCAGTGGCTTTAATGTTAGGCTTAGCCACTACAATGCCCAATCATGATGCATCATGACAACCTGTTCACCTGTGGAATGTTCCAAACAGGTGTTTTTGGACCATTCCACAACTTTCCCAGCCTTTTGCTGCTCCTGTCCCAAGTTGAGGTAAAACATTACATATATATTCTTTGTACAGTTTTCAGCAATATGTCAGAAAGGATTAGGAAATGATCACATTCTGCTTGTTAATGTTTTACACAGCGTTCCAACATTTCTGCAGTCAAGGTTGTATAAACACACAGCAAAGAATTTTATATCCATTTAAAACCTAATGTTGACAAGATAAATGCCTGTCTGCTCGTCCTGGCATCTCTCTAAGTTTCAAATGGTGATTAAAGCAGCACCACTGACACCTTATTTTCATTCACCCGGCAACACTATGGCTGTCAAAGACGCACAGATTACTTACTAAACACATCGCTCATCACTGTGCACGATGATTAAGACACACAGACACAGTTACTCAAGTGACCAACGACCGCTGATTTGACTTATATTAATTGAACCCTTCTCATTCTGGACCAAAGTGGTCTCTTGAACCAGAGTAACTGTCCTTCTCAGACACGCTTGGGGTAGTCCTAGCTTTAATCTAGTGTTGTAACAGGCTTCCCTTACTTACATTTAATTTCCAAGGTCACAAGTTTAACTTTATACACCAGTTACACCTGGCATCAACATGCACGCTGTCAACTCTGCAGTCTGGATACAGAAAAACACATCTTAATGCTGTGTGTGAGTACACGCAGACCCGCCTTGGGGAATTTCAATGAAGAGTGAGCTGCACCTGTTTTTTGTCCTTTGTGAGAATATCTGCTCATAGTGACAGCAACGGAGAAAAGCAGCAGCACCAAGTAATAATTAGTCCATAAGTCAAATTTGTGGAGAATTTGGGATGGAAGATTTAAAAAGTAGCATCAGAAAAGGATGTATGGCAACAATGAACACCAGTTTCCTTCAGGTTCATTGTTCTGCAGTGACACTGACACAAAATGCATTTCCCTCGAGGTGTTGCTTCAACAGTGCAATCAGTCAGCAACTTTAATTGGCTAGTTTTTGCACAGTAAAAGCCCTGATGGAAACTGGAATAATTACAGCGCCGTCTTGGAAGATGTAGATACGCTCGCTTTCTTCAGGGTCATTTGCCTGTTTGCTGCGTTTCTATAGCGAAGTCTCTAACCTTTCTAAGCCAGCCCTTTCAGCTGGAAGTAGCGTAAAAATTCTGTATTCATTTCTACTCCTGCTGCATGTGCTCTGTAATATACCTGCAATGGTTTATTTTAGAGATCCTCCTTTTATAGAGATTTTTTACACCTTGAAAGACACAAGCAAGGGTTTGATATCAGTTCTTTTCTCCCCTCTTCTTCCTCCTCTCGCCTGCATGGCAGGGCAAAATAAATTGGAAATGGAAAAAGCGAGAGTGCTGGAAAATATGCTTGATATGGCCAGAATGTGTCATTTTTTAATGTAGGTGTAAAAAGGCCAGGCTGTATTATAGCTGGAGGAAATAATTTGCCCTCAAAATTTAGAGTTGGTGTTTTTTTTTTTTTTAGCTTTGTGCTAATGAGACTGTCAAGGTGAGTCCATCAACACAGGAAAAAAAGAGGAAAAATGTACGAACAAATTATGAAACCGCGTGTGTGTGCCTGTGAGTGGTAATATGCATGTATACTACGGAGTTTTTCATTAGGTTAAGGGTGTTCACTTATGTATGGGCATGTGGCAGTGAGAGAAAGAGACACAAGCAACAGACGAGTTGAAAAGCAAAGATAGTTGCTGCATAACAGGGGAGTCATTTTCAGGCTGTCACGAGTGACGAGTGGCACCCACACATGTGTCACACTGAGTCATGCTGGGAGCTGTGCTGCAGAAAGTCTTCCCATCATTTCCTAGTGTAGAGATTGTGCACCTAATCAAAAAAAGACTGCTTTCATAGTTGGTTTTAATGGTTTTAATCGTTTCCTCCCACCAGCTCTCCATTAGCATTCCGCTAAAATGGATATATGGTAGCAGAGAGGACCTTTTCCATTTAGCCAGAGTTTTTTTTTTTTTTTTTTTTTTTGTGTGTCTGTGATGTGGTTTGGGGTCTGTACTAAGAACAGGAGACCATGTGGCTGTGCACTGGAAGCGCAGCTGATACTACAGAATGAGCTGCTCTCAGACATTTTCACCCTCGTAGATGACTGAGTTTTGGAGTTTGCTTTATTGCCATTTTCACCCCCTTTCCTCATGGACGTCTCATTCTGATGCCGCCTCCACTGTGTTCGGTAGCTGTTGCATTCCACATGTTCAAAAAAATAAATAAATAAAAATAGAGGCAGAGATATCTGGTAGGACGGCAGGTGTACATAAGATAACAGCTTCATCCATTAGATAAGAGCAATTAGTGCCATAACCCGCAGTGTGTGATGCTGCGGGTGGCATCTGCAATTCAGTTGTCATTCGCCTTTTTCATAATTACAGAAGCAAGTGTGCGTTTTGAACACTAGAGGGTGCTCACAGCCCTCACTGAAGCAGCTGAGCAATATTTCTTTGTTGCTTCTGAAATATAAAAAATACACACCCCTCTCCCCACACACACACATACCCACACACACACAGATATACACACGGTAACTTGCAAAGCTTGTCTTAATCTGTCCAGTGAAACAGCTGTCTCTTTTACGGTATTTAAGTATCTAAATTAGAAAGAATGTGTCATTTATAGAGTCTGCATGAGAAAAAAACTGCAGGAACTGCATAGTGGCATTAACAGCGTACGTCATATTTTTCATTTCATCTCCGATGTCAGGAAGCCGAGCCTCCCTCCCTTTTGTTTTTTGTCAGCGCTTCCCCCCAGTGGTGCTTTTTGCTGATGGGACATCCCTCCAGCCCTGCTTAACATAGTAAATAACGTAAAGATGATTAACCCTTCATACAGGGTTACAGCATTTTGAATTCTGCACTGTCCTCTCTGTCCCGGCGCTCTGCTTCCCACCCAAGAGAAAGGCTTACTGAATATGGATGGAGACCTGGTGCTGCCAATGGCAACACCGCTGTGGTCCAACACCACCTGAGAGCAGAGGGATGCTGGATTCAGGAGACAAAAAAGATACTGTAAAACTGTGATATCAGCTGTGGGATGAAGTATTTGTCTCTGACTCTGATCAATATGTGCTTTGAGGAGCAGTGAAAGAATTAAGGTAGAAATGATGGCGTGCAGAGAAATTTAGAAAGAAAGTCTTGAGCATTCTTTGGACGTGTATAGCTCATTCAGAGTAAACGTCTCGACAGAGGATCCTACAACAGCTTGTTTCTTACATGAAACATGAAATGTGTCACTTACCACAGCAGCACAAAAGCAAAACGATCACATATAACATCATGAGCCCTAAAAGGAGGAGGCTAAATACAGGAATCACAGAAACTCATATCTCCTTATTAACCACGGCCCCCCCTCTTCAAATCAGTGCCTGTTAGCGCACGACTCCTCCAGCGAGGGCCCTGCAATGAGATCATGTGCGACACCGGAAACCATGCCTTTACAAAAAAGCTAAACAAACTTAATCACCATACAGTTAGTGCTGATGCGATGCCACTTGCCTGCAGGACATGTGCAAGTTTTCTCTCCATTCTCCATCACTAAACCCCTCCAGGGCTGCTCCCTTCCACCAATCCAGGGGTCCATCAGGGGAGCATTTAAACACAGTCAACTGTCAGGTGAGAACGACTCACTCAGCATAGCTCAACCCTTTACTTTGTCTTGGTCGTCTGATAAAGCTACAGCACCTTGTTCCCGAGTTCCCCAGGTCCCGATCCCTCTCTCCGTGCATTCTCCAGCTCCTACGTGGCATCCAGCAGTTAATCTCTTCCCATAAGTGATCCCTTTTATCAGCCAACACCTGCCATTTGCTTTTCCCAGGCTGACATTTGATTAATTGACTAAATAATTTACTGCCAAATGTCATTTACCGCACAGACTGGGCTGAACAGAACGGAGGATATTGGGATTTAATTTTGTGCGTATGCATGTCTGCTGCTTCTTTTTTTTTTTTTTCCAGCTATCAGTTATCCCGTTCATCCACGTCTGGTTGGCTGATTCTAATCATGACATGAATCGATATATAAACTGTCACCTTTTGCTAATTATATAACTGATAACTGTTTTGGTCTTGCAAATGGCAATCCAGTCTGCATGAGTGACTGAACATTGAATTACATGTGATATGCACGTTGAGCACTGCTAATATAGCAGATGATCATGCATATACCTGCTTTCATGGTAAAAAAGATTTTGTCTTTAAGAAGAAAAGAGCTTTAATTGATGTCAAATCTTTCCATATAAGGTATATTGCTGGTATTTAGTATAATTAATTGAGTTTTTTCTCTTTCTAAGCTAATACAAAAGTGGTTAATGTCACAAAAAAAGACTTTGAAAAAAAGAAACTGCACCACAGTGGCTGTCCAACCTCTCTGCCCTATTGGTATATTGATATAAAGAGGTTCTAGTCTGCTAGACACAATGCAAGCCCTCTGAGTATTACAAATACTACACCTGAGTGGGGAGAACTTCAGAGCTCGGTGCTATAAGAGAGCAAAAGAAGATGATCATTTGTATCGACTGGGTCAAAGAGTGAGCGTGCTGGTCCAATGCGGGAGGGAAACGGTGGAGCAGCTCGACTCTTCAAAGCAGAGTAGAGAGCACTTTGTAAGTAAATTACTCTAATGATTCAGCCAGTGGAGCTGTAATTGCCAGCAGGCAGGGAGGCATGGCTGAGGAGGGGAACTTCTCTTTGTTGCAGACTCGCTGGCCACTCGCTGAGCTGTGCCGTGTGCACAGTAGTGACATCGGTGACATATCGTCTTTATTCCTTTGGGAATGTCCTTCTTTCTGCTCGCCTCCCTGCTGTTAGGAGGGTCAGAGGGCAGAGAACAGGACAGAGCAGCAGGTTCAGAGCTGGCAGTCCTCTCAGGGTGTCCTTATACTTACAGCTACAAGGCAATACAGTTACATGTGCCTCAATTTTTGCAAACACTCACAAAACATCTGCAAATTATTTTAGCAGCTGATGATGATTTTAATTTACAATGAATAAATGAGCAATGAAATAAGAGACATCAATGTGACATCTTCAAACAAGCTTATTCACTTACTTGCCAAGAGTGAGATGAGGGAACCAATATTACCTTTGTGCCTGCATGGTACATATAATGCCACTACCAGCAGCTGGCTAACTTAGCTTAGCACAAAGACTGGAAACGAAGGGAAACAGCTAGCCTGGCTCTGTCCAAAGGTGACGAGATCCACCAACCAGTACCTCTGTGAAGCTCGCTAACCTTTCTCAGCATGAATCAAGAATGCATTGCAGTTTTCAAGACCAGAGGTTTGAATGAGGGATGTTCCTAATGACCAAATTCCCTTTAAACTTAGACTAGTCGACTAGTCTAAAAGTAATGAATCAAACACAACATTGCCATAATGTATTGCATACAAGAGCTATTTGAAACTGTTAAATGACAGTCTTCAAAAACCAAATTGTATTTTAATATGCCATTGAGATGTGCAGAGCTTTGCACTGTGCATCAGGGTTCACGTGTTCCTGAAGATTTCAATGTCCTGGACAAATGGGAGAATTTCCATCAACTATTATCTGCGTTTATGGACCCTATTTTCTCATGTTTTTTGTCCAAGTGACTAACAGGGACAACATTGTTTGAAATCGGTCCAGTATTGAACAAGAACTTCAGCCAGCAGCTGCAAAACAGGCTGCAATGAAATCCCTCTGAGCATTCGGGACCAGCTGAGTACGTCCACTAAAAGTGTTTGTTTTTGCCACTGACTGCTCAGTTATTTATTCTAAGTGTCTGACAACATTATGGAAAGGATCTGTACAGTGAAAAAACCTTTTGTTAAAGAGTAAGATCCCTTTTTTAATAAAAAACAGAAACAGCCGTTATGTCGCTCTCGCCAAAGCAGCCAGACTCCATTTACAGAAACAGTAATTTTATCATCATGAAACACAGTTTCATGCGTACATTAATAAGATAATAAGTTTTATCGTCTAGTATTTCTGGTGCCGACTTGTAAGGGTAGCAACGTTTAGTCGACTGATTTCGACCCAGCTTTCATGATTGAAAGATGCCTTCACTGTGCCACTCTGTTTTCCCAGGTGGGAGCCATTATATGGAGACAAGCGCATATTTCTGCTCTCTCTCCTGTTATTGTTGCTCACCACATACTGTGTCACAAAGCAAGGACACCTGACATGCCCGCCATGCCTGAAGCTACGGGGAAGAATTCAATATGGCACAACTGCATGCACACACGAGAGCTGATGACAACTGTGACATGTTATTGCAGCGAACACACCGCCCCGCCTCGTCTGATTGATGAGGAAACTGTTACGTCAGGGTGCGAGCTTGTATCACCATCCTTACTTTGTTACAACGCAACATTAATGGAGACGTCGTGCCCTCCGGCTGCCCACTGCGGGTCTTTTCACCAGAAAGAAAGAAGCAGAGCAACAGGAAGCGGCAGCAAGGAAGCAGGAAAAGAGAAAGGGCAAGATGAGGTGGATGCAGGAAATGAAGGAGGGAACAGTAGAAGAGGAAGTGGGCGCTTTCTCTGCCAAGAGAGAGCTGATCGAGTCTGAGACTAATGTGGCGAATTGATCTCTATCTCTTCCCTCTCTGTTTCTTTCTTTCATGCGACTCCATACTCTTCCCTCGCCACACTAACACACCCACACACACACACACGAGCACACACTCCAGGCTGATATTGCTATTGGCTCCCTAAATTGCCTCTCAATTTTCATTTGGCCCTTCGATTAGTCTATGTGCCTGCTCCCCTTGTGCTCCCTCCCAAACCACTAGAAGCATTGCTTGCAGGCAGATCAATGGCACACAGCCCCAGGAGGAGCGAGAGATGGACTGGCTGTGGGTGTTCTGGCTCTCGCCTCCTCCTCCTCCTCCCTCTGCTGGTTTTCTGCACTTCTTTATCAGGACAGAGGCTAAACATTCCCTACAGTAACCCCCCTCTCCTCACTCTCACTGCGCTCCCCTGACAGGCACTACTTAATCTACAAATACTAAATACGATGCTAACAAGGTCATGAACTGCATCGGCTGTATTCCTCATTCTAAATGTGTTTTGCACAAGCCCATAGTGTGTTTCAGCTGCACTGTGTCATATCTTTCATATTTAATGTGCAGCAGGAATTCTTGTCAATAAAAGCTGGATATACACCAGCTTGTTGGGTTGTTTGCTAAACTAGGCCACAAACTCAGGCTGATTTAAGGCAGAGTCATAAATCAGGCATATCTGGTGATCGCTGCTAATGAGCTCATTGCCCTCACTTGTGGTCCGACCATGCAGTGAATGGGTCAAGGAAATCAAGGACACCTATAAAGGCATTCTCAGGTATTTCAGCAGGCCTCCTCTTTATGCATCTTTACATTTTCACACGTCTTCTGTGGTGACACATACAATACTCTATCAGGGGTATTTTTCATAAAACACATAACTACAAAAATAGTATCCCCTTTATCTGTTTCAGTTCCCTCTGGTCATCTCTGAGCCCAACCTCTGTCTTCTTGTTCACAATTAATTCTTGTTTCTGTGCCATTTTACACTATTCACATTGCAAATGAAAAATCAAGCACAATAACTTGCCAGCAGTTCACTCACTTTCAGTTTTAATTGCAGACTTACCTGACAGCGTTTTGCTTGTGAAGTGAAGGTTACACCTGAACTGCTGACTGACATCACCTTTAAGCAACTAATTGAATACAGTAGGTGTAATGTGGCGAGGGAGTGAAAATTCACTTGCAGTTGAGAGTGGGAGGATTTTTGGTTTTGATGGATGCTCATTTCTGTTCTGCTACATTCGTGCGAGAATTTGTGTTTTTGCAGGATCTGGTGGGTTGCCTGCTGACATGGCCCTCATCACAGTCTGTCATTCAGCATGTATGTTTTCTGTGTTTACGCCGTCTCTTCATATGTGCTCCTCTTTGACTATCATGACCAAAACTAAAAAAGTGGTTATGTGCGGGTTTCATTCCTGGTCCGATCTTAAGCAGCTTTTAGACAATGTGATCCGTAAAGTGTTGTTCGCTTAAATACATCTAGTTGCATAATGAGTCAGTGAGAAGCAGCTCACAGGCACACAGGTGATTAGTAAATAGGAACCAGCCTTGCAGGAGCAGGAGTCAGTTTACCTGCACACCAATAATCCAGCCTTAACATGGCAGTAATGTGAATGAGGTGGACTCTTATAGTAATGACTTGAATGTATGAATGTGATGTAAAAAATATGCTCAAGTTGTCATAACAGTGACTGTTTTTTTGTTGCTGTGTCTTCATCATCATCTGTAAATCATCTCTGCACCATTTTCCATGTTGTCAAACTGGTCTCATTCGGCCTCGGAGGCTGCGTTTGGTCCTGATTCGGCGGCGTTCCATTGCCCGTAACGTAATGACCAACAATCCGACAGTGGTCCGAGCTCTCGCAGACTCAAGTCAGCTTGATATGGCTAACAGAGCTAACTAGCTAATAGCAGCTAGTAGCCACAGCCAAACATAGCTACAGCTAAGAGATTAGTGAGGAGCAGTTAGCGGTTACTCCGGTGATATGCTGCCCCCTGTTGGTTTAGAGCAACCTTCTGTAGGCGGACAGTTCTTACACATTGTACCTTTAAAGATATAGTAATTTACTTTTTGCTTTATAAAAAAATACCTTAGCCTTGTTATATATTAATTTATTAAGTTCTACATTGGAAACCTCCCAGGTGAGTTGTCTTTCTTTGCAACCCATCAAATGTAAGTCCAACCTGCAACAATGAGCTTCAAACCGCAGAAAGCTTTCGATTGGGTATTGTTCTCAGTGGGATCGGCAATAGTGACCCTCTTATGGGAACTCATTAGATACAGTGCTAATTTCAGACATAATGTATTCCTTCATTGAGCTTTCACCATCATCACCTACCTGCTCCCCGCTTTCTCCTCCTCTCCTGTCTCCTTGGCAGAAGTCGGTCGCAGAGCTGCCAGAGGCATTTGGACAAAGACCTAATCACCTCACACCACACTCCCCACTTCACATTTTCCCATCCTGGGGTCCAACCTACACTTTTACAAGGACACTGTGCCCGTAGCCTGGGGACACTGCTAGTTAATGTGAAGAAGTCAGGTTCAACCACACACAATATTTGACATGAAGAGAAAGGAGTTTCCTTCTGTCCTTGGAGGCCATATTCTCTCCTCATGTAAGAGAGGGTTGTTTAGATGCTGCAGTTGGAAAAAGGCGCATATGATTTAAGACTGCAGCGAGCTTGGACGAAGTGACTCATTTATCACATCTGGAGCTGTATGGGGGGAAAAAAGCATGGAAAAGGAGTGACACAAAAGGAATATGAAGCAGAGAGAAAAGAGGTAATTTCTTGAGGTGGTTTATACTCATCAACCCCTTTCCCCTCATCACCTGAGCCCCACCCGAGGCTCTGTCCCAGCAGAGCCAGCCAATTACACCGGAGCACTGATGTATGTGTGCGTGTGTCCGCCTCAGAGTGTTTGTGTCTTCAGTTATTTTGAGTGTACAGTTGTGTGCGTGTTTGTGAGTATAACACCTGAGAGGCACAAAAGATTGATGCACTGTCATGAATCAACAGCCAGCATTGTAAGGGATTGTGTGCCTCAAAGCTGTGATGAAGCTGTGTGTGTGTGAGTGTGTGTAGCTTTGTGTCGATCCAAGGCTGTGACAGCTGTTTGCCGAAGTGCTATACAAAATTTCTATGGGTAAACTTGTTTTTTTTTTTTGTCCATGTCAAAGTGTGTCCATGAGGTATGCAGCTTGGAGGTAATTTTAGACAACTGAGCCAAATCAATACAAGTTTAAGTACAAGTACAATCAATGCCTTAATTTGTCTGTAAGTAGAGAGTGTTGGGGCCGTACATGAGGAAGTTGAACCATTCCTGCCAAGCTTTATTTTATTGGGAGCTATTTCATTTCGGTGTTTCATTCGCCGGTGCTGTGGCCTCTCATTCGTGGTACCCAGTATCTTATTCTGGCGTGGCTCTGAAGCAGCTCTCTCCGGTGAGTCCCGTGGGTCCCGCAGGCTCAGGTTCCCACGGCGATGGTGGGTAATGTAGTCATTATCACTGCTTCTAAATAGCTTCTGTGTATATTCTCCAGAGGATAATGTGTATATGTTTGTCAGAGTGTGTGCTCTACACTCCTCGTGTTCATCAATGTGTATTCTTATGGGGATTTCTGTTTGTCAGATGTGACCTTACAGTATGTGTGTAAGTGTCTAATGATAAACAGTGGTTTTTCGATAGTGGATTTTTTAAGGGTGATATAATAACCATCGTCTGGAACAGGAAATGCCTGTAATTTATTTTTGTGATTATTTTTTTGAAGATTTATTTGGTAGATTACCTAATTTTTCTCAGGTTTATTATGACATTATGAGGGGTACGAGTTTCGCATATGGCAATTTCATTTACGTAGTTGTTTATTCTACAAGGAGCAGGTTCGGCTGTGTTGGCCGCATCAAACAGGCCACTTTAACGTTAGATCTGGAACTGGTAGCTAGCTAACCAGATTTAGTCTAATCCCGGCATTACTGGAGCATCCACTGAACAGGTACGGCCCACTGACTGAGCAACAAAAGGTGGGATAATACTAACTACATTGAATCGAGACTCCTTGCCTTGAACGCATGGCTGACATCAGCATGCCTCACCCATGGGAACAAAGTTTATTGGCAATTTCCATATCGTTTGAAACTGTAAAGACCACTTTAAGCCTGATGGGATACATCCAGACATCTCTGGTTACAGACTGCTTCGTGCCATCACACATCATGCTCTTGGCATGCTGTACCAAAACAAGAAAGCGCAGTTGTGTGCGAAGGCCACGACACAGAGACTACCTACCCGACCCTCTTCCTCCTCATCATCACATTCTCTTAGGTCCAACATGTCCCGTCCCCCCTCACCGATCAAGGAGTTAGATAAAGCTGCCAAAACTGAAGCTCAGTCAAATTGGTCAACTATTAAACAACCGTAACCACAGATATCCTCACTCATGCCGCTTCCCTCTGTGATGTCTAACAGCCAGTGGCATGGCCACACACATCGTAGCAATCACAGACCATCTGGCACCTGTCTCAGTAAGCTTAAATTCGTCAGTGTTCAGCCACAGTCAGTTTCTCTCCTTGTAGCAGAATCCCTACAGCTGAAATTAACTCTTTTTGATGTCAGATCACAGACTAACTAATCATTTTTGGTTAATGATCTGATAAATGAAAATAATTAGCATTTTAGGTTTTTAGTTGCGACCTGGCTAAACAGCACCACTGGTGTGGTAACACTGATAGAGGCTTGTCCTCCAAATTACAAATTTTATCAGTCAGTCAGACAAAAGAGGAGAGGAGGTGTCACACTTCCTTCAGTTTCTCACCTGCTGCCATCCATTTCATCTGCTCACCTGCTCACCCAGTACTTTGCCACTCTCACTCTCCTTACCAGCCACGCCCACCTGTTCACTCACCTGATCTTCATTCCCAATCAGCCCAGCATTTAAACTGCTCTCCCACACTCACTCAGGACCAGATTGTACTTTGTAGCCATGCAAGACTCTCCAGACTGATCACTCAAACCTGCCTGACGTTGACTAAATCTGGTCTTCTGTTCCCTGGAAAACATGTCAGTCTTTTGTCTCCGATTAAGAATTTTGCCCGTCACTTCCTGCTTCCGTGCTGGCCTGTGATTGTTTGGCGTTGGCCTCACCAAACATTTCAAGAGACTTTGAATCTGCCTAAAAAGGACTGAACTGAGCAAACTCCCTCTGCACACTTGATGCTTAGCAGCAACAAATACTCTGAGTGACTCAACACTCAAACTGAACTTTGAGTTGTGCGGCTACTATTCTGTCCCTCCCGATTCTGAGAATAAATCAGTAAAGGTCTTCTCCGTGTACTGGGGTTACTGTATTTGGGTCCTAAATGCTCCTGTTAACAGAAGGAGGGATTGCAGCCATTTTTTCTAAACAGCTTGTGTGTAAGGTCACCAATCTGGGTGAATTTACATCATCGGCTTTGAACTTTAACCTGCTGCTCAAGGCTGAAGCAAAGTTCTGTAATATTATGATGTAATATCATTTCAGTCACACAGCTATGACTGCTCTTTAAATGAAATGTTTGGACATTTCAACAATACCTTGTCATCTGCCTTAAATTCAAGATTGCCTTTATTGTCATTGAGCATGACATGTCAATGAAATTTGCATTGCAACCCCCATGTTAGAAACAAGATAATATGAAAGATAATAAAATAAAGATACTAGAATAAAATAAAGATACTAGAATAAAATAAACTAACATGCAGTTAAAAAAATGCATAAATGCAATAAAAATATACCAGAAATGAAAATATACTAAGACAATAAAAATATACTAAACAGTAAAATATACAGCTGCTGAAATATACTAAAATGTATATGCTGAGTGCAATAGCTGACCATTTAGTTAAGCGTGTGTGTACTTAAATGTTAAGTACACAGAAGGTGGAGGTGAAAGTGTAAAAGTGCAGTGTGCAGTATCTCATAGTCCTCACAGTCACTCACTCCATTGAGGGGCTGCTGGGGGTGATAGCTCTGACAGCTCTGGAGAAGAAGCTGTCCCTCAGTCTGTTGGTGGTGGTGTGGCTGTTCCTGTACTGCTTTCCTGATGTTTGCTTTCCTGATGTTTCCTCTCCTGTGCCGTGCAGCTGCCATACCACACTGTCACACTAAGGCAGAGGATGCTTTCAATTGTGGCCCTGTACACGTTGACGAGCAACCGAGAGGAGAGTCCAGCCTGTTTCAGTTTCCTGAGGAGGAAGAGAATTTGTTGTGCCTTCTTCACCAGGCGGGAGGTGTTCATGGACCAGGAGAGATCAGATGTGATGTGGAGGCCCAGAAACATGATGTTGTCCACACGCTCCACCACTTATCCGTCCATGAGGAGGGGGGCGTGATCCGTCTTTCTGGACCTCCTGAAGTCCACAATGACCTCCTTGGTCCTTCCTGTGTTCAGCACCAGGTTGTTGGCTGAACACCACTGGGTGAGCTGGTGTATCTTCTCTCTGTAGTGGGTCTCGTTGTTATCTGAGATGAGACCCACGACTGTGTTGGTGGGGTGGATGGCAGCGCAGTCATGAGTAAACAGGGTAAAGAGGGCTGGGCTGAGCACACAACCCTGTGGCGTGCCCGTGCTGAGGACCAGAGGGGATGATGTTATGTTCCCTATTCTCACCACCTGAAGCCTGTTGGTGAGAAAGTCTCTGATCCAGCGGTACAGTGACGCAGGCAGACCCACAGGATTACTGTTTAAGATTATTAAATAAATAAATGGATGAGCAAAACAAAAAGATAAATCTATAGTTTTGGCGTTGTCCTAGATTCAGATCTAAGCTTCTAGTCCCACATCAACAAGGTGACGAAAGCTTGGTTTTTCCACCTTAGAAGCAGCTAAAATACAACCATATATAAATGAAAAAGATGCTGGGAAACGGATTCCTGCCTTTATTTCAAGCTGAATCAATTACTGTAACATACTATTTACTGGCCACCAGAAAGAAAAAAAAAACACTGAGACTTCAAAACTCTGCAACTTGGCTATTAACCAAAACCAAGAAGAGAGAGCACATTAGTCCAGTTTTAGCTTCTCTGCACTTGCTTTCTGTTACATTAGAAAAAGAGGCCAGCTAGAGAAGAGAGAGGCAGCATTGAAAATAGCGTCAAAAGCCATGCACACACACATGCACATCCGCATATTTTCACAACATTTTCAGATGGGGATAAATATGACATATTCTACTGCAACTTGGGCCATTATAGCTAAAACTACTTGTAGTTTCACAGTTCATTGGGTTGTAGGAGCGTCTTTGTCTTGGCGTGCCTGTGCACAAAAACTGGACTCTCATGCAAAGAGACAGAAATGAAACCTGCATCAACACAGATGTTTGAATGAAAATATACTGCGTTCTTTGCTAATAATGGCCCTGCTGTTTGCAAAATATCTCGCTGCTTTGTGACAGCTCAGATTACTAAATCTCTAGTATCTGATGGTTCTCACGTAGCTACAAAGATGCATCAATTCAGGTACTAATTTGCTTCAAGATGTGGCTCTACACTGTGTTTAGACAAACATAATGAGCACACTGGTGGGTAGGCTGCTCTAACCTCCATGGATTTTCCTGATGGTTGCTTTCATAAGGCGTCCATGTTCTGAGGCTTCTTAAGTGTCTTCAGAAGTTTGTTGAAGCATTATTCAATATACAGTATTTGTTACTGAGCTATGAGTTGCACTTCTTCTGACTTTTTTTTTTTTATAGGTGGGCTCTTACCTGTCATGTGCCACTGTTACATCTTTTGGTGGAGACATGTGAGCAGTGTTGAGTGTGCGTGTGTGTGTCTAATATGGTGGAAATGTGATGCAGTTATGCAACTACAGAAGCCTCTTTGATGGTCGGGTGGTTGCAGATACCCGTTCTCTAGAGTTTTGTTGGTTATATTTACACGTGCACATGAAGCACAAGTCTGTATGTATGCCTTGATATGCCATATGTATGTGTGTTGCTGTCAAATTAAAAATCTGTGAGCTTTTCTGTAAGAGGAGAGGATAGTGTCGATGTTCTCTGCTTCCTCAAAAAGTCATTATATAAAAATAGGCTATAGGGAGAAATACTGTTAAGCCAGAACGAGTGGCTTTAGATGCATTGCAGTGATTTCCTGTTCTGGCCACTACCATTTTGGAACACAGACTGGCATATTTCAGTAAAAAGCTGCATTTATGTAAGGCCCTTTCTCACACACACACGTCACACATGCTCAGCTCCATGAAAGGTGCTGACCTGACCATCGGGAGCAAACTGGTGTTCAGTGTCTTGCCCAAGGACACTTCAACATGTGGGCGGGAGGAGCCGAGGATTGGACCGTGATGAGTGGACAACCCGTTCTATCTCCTGAGCCACGGCCACCCCCGTTAAGTGTTTCTGTGCATTCGGACTGACGGCGCGGCGAGATGACAGGCTCTGTGGCGAGAGAGGGCACGCAAGCTGTCTTCTTGAATGTAGGAGATGATTGCAACGGCAGGTGAAATGGACCTATTGAGCTACAGAGCCCAAAGCAGGAGACACGTACGGACACACAAAAGATGCTCTCACACATTGGACTCCCTGTATGTGTCAGGGTTGTGATTTCATACCTGCCTCAGTCTTTGCCCTCAGTTTTTTTTTTTTTTTATTCACACACTAACTCTGGTGTGAAAGGGTCATCATCCTCAGTAACATCTCACAGTCTGGCACTCGGTTAACAAGCCTCTTTGAGCTTGTAAAACTCCTCTTTGATACAGCCGCATGTCAGGCTTCAGTGAATGCACCGCGGACCATCTGGCACACTATGCTGCAGCTTAATGTATGCATTGTGTCGCATGCAGCGTGCCAGTAAATAATTATTCTTATTAATGAATTCCCTCAAATCATGTCACGCGAAACCGTAAGATTATTTATTTAAATGTCAAGTAAAGAAGAGGCATTGAAAGCTAGAAAGAAAAAAAAAACATTAAAAGCTGGTAATAAATGACGTGCATGTCCTCTCCCAACTCATTTTTATATTAACCATACATTTATCTACTTCCTATCAGTGGGCGGTTACATAAATCTGAGCTAATGCCTGAGAGGAATGGAGAGAAGGAAGAATGGAACGCCACACAGCACCACCTCCTTGTCCTTGTGCTGCTTTTTAATAGAGTCATAAATACATGAAGATGTCAACAGTTCCATGATGTGGCAGTGCACAGCCTCAGGGCTGTCATACGTCCATGCCACACAGATACAACGGACAGGCCAGGTAGGCTGGAGCAGGCAGGGCAGGGCCGCAGTATCTCTGGATGGATGGCTGCTAAATCAATGTGATGTACGTCAGGACTTGCAAAGACACGCATATGCACTCTGAACACTGTTAAAAACGATGGCTTTTTCATGGAAGGTGACAGTTGCTTACGTACATCTGGAGTCACGTTTCCTGCACAAGTCATATTGAGAAGGGTCGTGTGTACAAAGAGCCTCTTAAGAATTTGTTGCTGTATCTTACGAACTTTTGAATACTAAAAGAATAGTCTGACATTATTGTGGAGAGTTAGGTGAAAAGATTGACAGCACTCTGAGGGATGAAAGTAGTATTGATCTTCTCATCCAACTCCCTAAATGTCACACTATTCTTTCGAGATTTGATCTCATGACTCATGCATTGTCTCAGTCTGATACTGATTTTCCGAATATGAACACAGTCTCAGTGCGCCTCGGAGCTCAACCCATTGCAAAGAGCCTGCCACTGATCGCCAGAGAGCCCCTCTTCTGTTCGCCCACAGCGCGAGAAAAAAGACAGAAGGGGCACGAGCGAGAACGCGCTGGGTCCGCCCACACACAACAGCTAACGAGACTGATCGCTCATGCAAATTGCATTCAGCACAGCCATCTGAAATTAACGGCTTGACATCAAAGGAAGTAGAGTATGAAAAGTGAAAACGATGGCAAGGTAATTTTCAGGCATGAATGCACATTAAGGCGAAGCTGCAACATGACACCAAACATACAATAATATCTATTGAACATAATTAAGCCAACGCGGTTAGGGAAAAAGACGAGCTAAAGGTTAGATAAGAGCCTGCAAATGCTGCTATGCTAACACACAAATATAGCCTTAAATTGCTTTTCCAATTAAACAAAGTTCGAAGTTTTAATCATGAACTGGAAAAAGGTTGCTGCCGGAAACTCAAATAAAGCGGGAAGGCCGTCTTTCCCTCTCCTTAAACATTTCTCAACTTTATCCAGCATCGGTCATCTCCTCATTATCATTGTCAGTGAGCGGCGGCATCGGTTTGGAAAACACATTTAGGATGTTTGCTGTTTGGGTGGACGCTAAAAATCACTTCAGTGGTGGAATTTAAAGTACATTTACTCAAGTACTGGATTTAAATACAATTTTTAGGTACTTTTACTTTACTTTCCTTCACTTCATTTATCTGACAGCTGTAGTTACTATATTTTTCAGACTGAACATTAACATATTTACAATCACGACATGTAATTATCTTGTAGAATATTTGTTATGAACTACCTAATAGTTGTTGAAATGTTATCGTAATTATATATATAATAATAATAATTGAACACTCACAGTGGCTTTTTTCTGCATAACAAGAACATTTCTGTTCCAATACTTCTGTAAATTTACTCAAGTGAGAGTATAAATACAGAACTTTTACTTGTAACATAGTGTTTTTAAATCGGGGTATTACTGCTTTTACTTTTTTGAAACATGTGAACGCTTCCTCCGCCGCTGGCCGCTCCGCAGCACCGGTCAGGATCTGACTGCTTCGGTTGACAGATGGGCTCTGTCCCTCCATCTTTGCTTCTCTTTGATCTTTGCTGTCTGTGACTGTCAGCCTGCCCCCCCTCCAGCTGTTGCAGGCAGGGCGAACGCCAGACGATGCAAGACAGTTGCAGAGATGCCAGCTGCCAGGATGCCCTCAAACTGGCATTTGAGGAACTCCTGAAGGGCTGAGGTGAGGGTCTGTACTATACCACTCTGGATCAAGGGGGTCACGCTGACAGGTTCAATGTCTCCTTTTAAATTGTGGATTTCTTTTATTCATTTGTCTGTGGATTTGGATATTTTTTTTTAAGAGACTGGCTGCCTCAACTCAAACTTGGCTCTGTTTAGTCATGCTGATGGAGAGTTGACAGTCATGCATCAGAGTTTTTGAAATGCTCATTTCCGCGGCCCACATGGGATAAAATTGTTTGACAAACTTTGCTGTCAGAGGTAAAATACGCCAACATACTGCTGCATGGATGGAGAGAGAAAAATATATGTTTATGCGTTTATTGGTGTGCACAAAAAATTTCAGCGGCATGTTAAAATGATCTGGTAGTGAGCTGTGTATCAGCAAGCCGATGTCACAAAGGCAAAAAAAAATCTGCCGCTGACATTTCACAGCTCAATCATTTTTTCCATCAATTCTCTGTCTTTTGAATTGGAATTGAATCAAGTCGACGGAAGAGGCTAATTTTAGCCGAATAAGCTGGTTGCACACTAAGGCGGGCAGAAATCAAATCAAAAGAAAATCAGACTGTGTAATAGAACGCTGTGACAGTTTTTTCCTAATGTGGCTTCACTAACAGGCTGACAGGCACATTAAAAAAGGTAGTTTTAGGCAGCAGGGTCACACCATCTGAGGCTGGATGATGTAACAGGGCCATGCATTGCACGAATACACACTATATCTACAGTATGAAGTACAGGCACGGTGTTATAGGACAGAACGTTAAACCTACAGCTGACGCGTTTAATCTGGTTCATTATGAAACACAATCTGTCCTCGTGCCGTGAAGCGCAAAGTAGCTGAAAGCACCGCGGAGAGTCTGCAGACAACAGAGAAGCAGGCACTGCTGGCCACAGTGAGAGAGAGCGAGAGAACAAGAAGGACGGGATATCTCGGCTTTGGGCTGAGGAGAAAAGAGGAAGGGGCGTTGCTGGGATGATGAACAGAGGATGGAAATAGAAAAGCGGACAAACAAACAAACAAGACTCAGTGTGAGAGTCTGGTATTTCAGAGGCGCGAGGCTCCTGCCAGGTCTGGTGCGACCGGCGCTCTGGCCTCCCCGTCATCTCTCAGGGCGTCTGATCCCAGCTCAGACGCTCCCTCTGTGCTGCGGTTTGTCTCCAGCAAGTCTAAAAAATTCCACGCATGCACTCGCAAATCTGAGTCCGAGCAAGAAGGCTGGCTGTGTCTTTCATTCGGCTTGTTTGCGGGTTTGCTTCCCCATCATGCTTGTTCTTTCTTCCGGTTCCCTTTTCTTCTGTCGTTTTTGTCTCTCTTCATTATCTCCGCTTCCCTCTTTCTCTCTCTCTCCAGCCCTTTCCTCTCTCCTAATCCTCGTGCACCTTTGAGACTGTACTCCCCGCCTCGCTCATTTCAGGCTTCAGGCTGTTTTAATGCGCCAATTAGTCTGTTGTCTTGACTCGTACGAAGTGAAAAGAGCAGAGGGGGGATAGTAGATTCTTGGGGACAAAAACAAATTCATCATAACCTTTTATCGAGAGAACAGACGACCAGCTGGATTGAGCGCTAACAAGCAAATAAAAAACAGTTAAACTGGCCCTTTGTGAGGGGTTTATAATGAGTCACTTCCCTCAACGCGTGGGACCAGATATCGACGCCGACCCACGAACACACATACACAAACAGAACCTTTGACCCTAGTCTTGGCCAGGTGGAATTGATTTGATTGGCCTTTGGCCCCCAGAAATGTCCCACCTGCTGGGGTCAATGGAGCATTGACCTTTGGCACAACATGGAGGCTCAGGGAGTTTGGGCTCTCCTATAGAAATCTCCGGTGGGCTGCCATTTAACAGACTCCTCAGTGAGCTACGTACGCTCAAAGCCATGACCTGCCCCTCTGACATCCCAGCGGATACCTTATGCTGTTATGAATATGGTCATGAATATTCAGCGCTCGCTTTCTTCCTTTCTGATGGAGTCTGGAGAGGGAATGTTCCACCGGCTGTTCTTTTCCACAGACTTAAAGAGGTGCCATATGCTTTAAAATGTCACTCTTCAATGTAAGACTCCCTTTGACAAACCTGGTTGCTGAAAAGATTCTGCTGGTTTAAAGATTTAGGAAAGCAACGGGCTTCATGTGGGAACAATTTAGTGCTCTTGTGTTCCTGAACCTCTTTTACTTTTACTACTTTCTACTTATGTGAGGTTTCCAAGTCGGGTTCATCAAACTCTCCGAACTGGACAAGCTAAATTGCTTGATTCAGGTGGATGAACGCTGCCTGCCCAAGAAGAGGTGCACGTTGGTGAGAGCTGATCATTAGCATGACTAACACCCATTAAGTTTTCATACAGGTACCTTTTCTGCTCCGTTTGTGGGGAAGTCGGCAGATGAAAAGACGACAAGTCGGCCAGTAGTTGAATAAGAGTACACGAAACAATTAGAAAATAGAGTAGTGCTCTGCTGTGACAGACATAAAGAAAGAATGGCCTGTTGGAAGTAACTTTGTTTTAGTTATGCATTTTATTTAACTTAATTTCAGACCATTTTAGGGTGTATTTTAATTTAGCCCGTTTGGACCCAGGTTTTGTTTGTTTGGGCATATGTGAACACAACAGTCGCACTCGGATGCGGAACAAAAGATTCATTCCAGCTCTGGAGTCAGAAGGCCATCAACCACATGAAACCGGCTCACGCAGTGCCTGACGATGAAAGAGTGTGCACAAGTTCACCTGATGCACCGTCTGAAGAACAACTGTCATGCGAGCGTGTGGTGGTGTGCATCCATCAGATCCCATCTCGAGTGGCGAACTCTCTTCTCACAAGATACATCAGGACGTTGTTTTCTAAGATTCCAGATGCTCTCTGGAGCTGGGTATATTGTCCATTTTGAACACTGGTATATAAATGCAATGAAAACAATTAGTAATACACACTGCTATTGCTCCCTAATGAAGGAGGGAAAAAAGTAAGAAGAGGAAGAGTTTTGAGGCAAATCTTCCCACTTATATTTCTGACCAATGAGAGAATACCTTGCTCGAGCATGCTATTTTTCTTGAACCGGTCCTCAATGTTGCCGAACTACAGGTCTGAAAACGTCCTGAAATACCAAATCCATCTATATAAAGGGACTGCGATTCTTAGGAGAAACAAGCGTTTGTCTTTCTCTGTAGCAGATACAATCTGTACGTGACTCATACGAGTGGTAACGTAGTTCACTGCTGAAGAAAATGATGTGGTTGAATGCCACGTATTCTCTTAAATCACTCTCAAGTGCCACTTAAGAACAATTCTGTTTAGAGTGGTTCTAGCATGAAGCCTTTGAGAAGGCTGAAATTTGACATACCTGTTCCACTGGCACCTGTAATGTTCACAAAGTTAAGCATTTTCAGTGTTTCCCCTCTTATCTCTCGCAGCCTACTTTGATCGGAGAGGGCAGGTGTTTCTGGAGCTCTGACTTCATTAGCTTTCATGGGTTGTGGTTGCTGAGATAACCTTGGGGTTCCAGGAGCCATGGCATTATATTCTTCCCATTTTCTGTTCAGGCATTGCATATGGATTATAATACCACACAGAAAAAAAGATATTCCCTTTAAACATGATCTACTGGAGACGCTCTGTTCCTTGAAAAAGTATGTAACATGAACCAAAAGAAAAGGAAAGTAGCTGAAGCAATTATCATATGAAAGGGCAGCAGAAAAGAACATCTCGCTGATGGATGTATTACCTATTCATTAAAATGATTTAGAATGTACCATATATAATTTACATATAAATAGTTTCTAAATAAATGTGAAAGTATTCTTTTTTTCTCGTTGGACGTCAATAGCCTTTTTTTTTTATCACAGAAAGTAATGATTCATAGGTTGGTCACTGAACTCTTGGATCTGCTGAATTGAAAGTTATTTGAAAGGAACAGTAGTAATGAAACATTTCATATTTCCTGCCTCCCTCCATATTCTGAGCATGTTAAAAACACTCTGTACGGTGACCAGCGCATAACATGCATGATTCCACCTCATTTCCATTCAGTTTGTCATTGTTACAACACCGTCCAGTCAGATACTGAATCGGTGACACCAATCTTGGGCGTCCATCTTGAAACTGTGCTGCCTGTTTAGATCTTCTGTGCTGTCAGGTTGGAGATGTGTATGAAGCATCCATGTTTTAAAACTTGTGGCTTCTTTGCAGCAGCATCCATATTTGAAGCATTGTAGTCCACCGAAAGCTCATTGGTTATGCTGATATTGAGCTTCAGGTGATTTTTCACATTTCACCCTTTTATTTTGAGGTTTGGACTCTGGAGTATTAACACATCTCCCAGCAAACAATCAAAAATGTCCTTCATGCTTTTTACCGTAGAAAAACAAACAGCAAACTGCTGCTGATATGATTTGCATGATGTCCACGTCCATTTCCAGCTTAACCCTTTCCTTTACTGCATGACTCCAGACAGATGAAGATGCTATAACTCTGAGGTCATCTTCCCATCACTGTTGCCTGATTTTGTTGCTAGGACACAGATGTTGCCATTGGGACTTGAAGTAGAAATGCGTAGTTGTAAAAAATAAAATGTTAATTTGGACAATTTTGAGTCGAGACTGGTGCCAAAAATATTTCTCACTGACACAATTAAGACCTGATTTCACAAAGCGCCTCCTTTCTTGTATCTATATGCTCCTTAATCTGACTTGTAATAACTTCATAAAGACTCAATATCATTTCCTTCTCATTAAGCGTAGAATAACCAAAAGTGCTTTGCGGATCTCAAAGAGTCAATTTAATTTTGAGATTGTTTCATTCAGAGTGCAAACGTTTGAGAATGAGACACTTGGACTGATTCAACTGGGTGTAACAAACCAAAGGCATATCTAAAGCACATCAGCTGTTTATTTTCCCCCTTTTCACAGTGTGTGTGTGTGCAGTTTGTTCTAGCGTGCATTCACGTGTGTCTGTACGAGCATTATTTCCCCTCATCACAGTGCATTTTGACACAAGACAAGCTTATAGTCTGTCACTTCGAAACTCCTGCAGGCCGGGTCAGACATCAGCCAGCAGAGGTGCCGAGGAAGGTGATGAAAGACGAGGAAAATGAAAGGAAAATAAACAGAGGGAAAGTGCTCAGAGACCCGTCGGACCCCCAGTGTGCGTTGATATATTGGCCTAACCTTCACGGCCAGATTTCACACACTCTGCCTCTCTACTGTGCCCTCATTATGGCTTGGACTGGTGTCTGGGCTGGGCGTGTTCTACATTGTAATACTGTTAGTTTCTATTTGTAAAACTTAAATCTTTGTGAAACCCAACAACAACTGGTGAAAACCAGGTCCTGAGTGGGCCCTTGGTGCCAGGGTCTGTCCCTTTGTATGGAATACAACCAGAAGTCATTTGTACCTAAATTACAGGTAGTTTATATTGACCTATTTATTTTCAAATGACTAATAACTAAAATGACCAATATTCCGTAAGTGTTTTCTGGTTTGCTGCCCCTATAATTATGGCAACTAAAACAATTTCATTGTAGACATGCTAACGTTAGCATTTCGTTCAAAGCCTAGTCTCACAGAGCTGCTAGCATGGCTGGAAACTGTTATTTGGACAGTTCTTTACTTCCCTGGCAACCTGACCAGGAAGGGTTTTTCCAGGCTGGGATAGGCTCAGTATGACCAGGAGAAAGGAAAGAGTGGGTGCAAAGATTGAATGAATGTGAATCAATGACACATAAACATCACTGATGTACAACTGTGTATCTAGAACTGGATACGGCGTCGGAGGCTCCGTAGGCTCCTGCGACCATAGAGCGTGCACATCAGATTCGCTATTTGCGAACTTGAATGGGGATACAATAAATTGTCCAGATTGTCTAGACTTTGTTCCTCCTTTCATAATGCACGTCTAAGAGAAAATGTCTTTTTGGGGCCATGTCCTTCACATGATGTAATCACAGCTTGACCACAATGTCAAATTGGTGTCAAAGCCACTTCCTGGGGGCTTGATACACAAATATGTACCTTTACACACATGAACACACAGACCTTTTAAATAAGATATTAAGTGATTCCTACTGAGCGATTAGTCCAGGAAGTGTTTCACTCTTGTGGAGGAGAGGAAGTGGAAAATTTATTGCTCAGCTTTTAATTAACAAAAAGCTGATAAGGTGCTCTAGGTTGGCTGATGATGTGTGTGTATGTGTGTGTGCATGTTTATGATGTCAGTGTGTCAGTATGTATGTATAGTTAGGACTGTAGGTGCTGCACATTAAAAGGAGTGTTATTAATCTAGACATAAATGTGACTTACTGGCAACCAAGTATTTACCTTACAGGATCTCACCTCTTGTGTTTCCTGCCTTTGAGGTTTAAACACCAATATAGTTTTCTTCTGATGTATTTATACCAATTATGCATCTGCATGTGTTTTAGTCTCATTTCTAATAATATTCTGAGTATTGAGTATGATTTAGTTGGCAACGTCAGTCGGAAGAACAGTGAAAACATCCTTTTCATTGAGAAAATCCCCCAGTGCTCTACTGTTCTCTTAAAACAGCAGCATCTATGCTAACCTCTTTAGGAGCCGCCATTGTTGTTTTCACCCAAAGTCGCACCGTCATCACACCTAAACCACACCTATTCATAGCTGCCAGCAGTTACAGGATGCTGATTGGTCTGAACGACTGCGGTTCAGCCACAAGTGCGCAACTTTGCAGGATGGATTATAGCGTCACATGATCCTGTGAATCCTGCTGCCTCACAAGCTAAATAAATGTGTGCCTTGATTTTTGCAGTATTTAAATTTAGCATCTCTTTGTAAGAAACACGTAAAAAGCTGAAACAAAAGCTGTTGAAGAATTTAAGCTTAGTGAAGAGAAAGAGATGAAATATCCCAGAATATGTCGTTGCCATATTTTTTAACATGACAATCATACAACTCTCTTTCTGTGTTTGCACGGTGTACAATTGTGTTTCATACTAAAGGAGTGGAGTGTTGCAGATGTAATCACTAAGTAAACATGTACAGTATCTGATGCTACACATCCGCTATTCCCCCAGTGATGCATCTTTCCCTTCCTTTCTAATGAAGACCGAATGAGTCATGTACTCCCTGTGTGTGTGTGCGCGCGCACATGCATTCATAAAGGTCCTTCAGGAGATATAATAATACAGTATTAATAAACATTAAGGGTGTGCATATTTGCGTGTGTTTTGAAGTAATTTTCAGGTTTCATTTTCAGGCTGAACTGAAGAGGAAATGTCCACACTTGTTTTGAACGCGTTAATGCAGCAGTGTACCCAAACATTGCAACGTATACACAGGAGATCAGTGAGTCAGTGGCTCCAGGATCTGATTGGCCCTCATATTCCTCTGAGAAAGGGCATACTTGTATTCGCATACAAGTGGGCACAAGAAGAAAGGGATCACTAAGCTGTAAGCCTTAAGATAATTGCAAGTGAGGACCAAATTCTCTCTACACAAACCATCCTTCTTAGTAAAGCAGATTATTTCCATGTTTTCTATTTTTCATTTTGAACCAGGATTACGACCTGCTTTGTGGCTGTGTGTAATAAAGGTTCTGTGCCCTGTGCTATGACTACAGTGAATTGAATTTTAGATCAAAAAGTATCCATAGTGAGTATTATTAAATGCTGATGGCACAAGCAGATAAAAAGGCTTCTGATGTGGGACCAGGCCGAATAAAATAATATGTTGTACAATATATCTTGAGCGCATTCTAAAAAAGTGCAAAGTTTTTAAATGATCGGCATCTGCCATCACTCTTACAGTGATGGGCAATTAAAGGGGAATTCCACCAATTTCATGCATTACTCCATGATGTTTACAAACATCATGGAGTAGTACTGCATATGTGAAAAAAATATTTTGCGGCGCCAGAGGGAGCTGCACGAGGTCTGATAAATTGCCTCAAGTGAGCGTCAGTTGGTCTGAAGACTGCACGTTTGAAAATGAAAATAAAATGTGGAGGCGTGGAGTTAGAAAGAGGTGAGCTCGCCCGACCTCTCACCTCTGCTCGAGGCTACTGGCTCGAGGCTGCATGAGCCGCTACAAGCATAACACACCTGAACCCCGGACCAAACTGATTGTGGTCGTGTTGCATTGTGGGTAACTTGGTGCCAGGTTTTGGAAGAAGACTGTGTATAATAAAAAAAAAAGACAATATCTCCAGTTGTGCTGAATCAATTTTGGCTGTCAACAGTGTTTTAGAAGTGCAATGCTGAATCAGTGGAGTACTCTTAACATACAATTTAAATAAAAGGGACATATTTTTATTGATTTTTTCATTTACTGAAAAACACTGTGGCTTGATTTATATAGTCAGAAACTTGCTGATTTGGCCTTTAGATGCTTTTAATGGGTTTGACTTTGAAACTTCAGAATAGCTGCAGGCGTGTGGACCCTGATGCCTCCTCTGGTTCTGTTAATAAGTTTCGTAGCAATGTTAAATGAAGTGAGTAACTATGAAACAGTAACTGTTTAACCCCACACTGCTCACTGGAGCAGTAACTGTAGGGTCTCAGCAGGGGCAGATTTTGTAATAAAGTTTCTAATGGTCTCACAGGATGTGAAGTTTAGGGGGTGTTATATGTGTTTGTTTCTGTTTGATATGTGAAGTGGAAGAAGATGTGAATGTCATATATTTCTAGCAGAGGAGTCTGTACACATGTTCCTCACAGTGTTATTCTATGAATACATTAATAAAAGAGAGAACATTGCTATATGCATTTTTTGACAATATTGGAATGTCTCGAAATAAATGAAATTTAAAGGTCATACCACCCACTTCCATCTGCCCATATGGCTGTGGAAGAACTTTAAGAGTTCACATCAGAACTTTTTTTTACCTTTTTGAAATGTGAAAGCTGGTTTCTGTGAGGCGAAAAACCACATTTTCAAAGCAGAACTGTATGTACAGAAGGTTGTCAGAAAGAAAAATATACTGTTGGAGATAATGAGGTAAACATTGCTCATGGTCCCACAGTGCAGTTGTTCTCCTACAAACATTTCTTCCACTCTGCACTTGATGTTTGGAGAATTTAATGGGCATTTTAAGCTGTGAAACGCTTGTACTACTAACTTCAGGAGCTTGTGCACACGCTGAAGCAGTTGATGGCAGTCCTTTAAACAAGTAAATAATGGCTCAAGTTTCATTTTCAGCACAACTGCTCCTTTAAACACATCAAGACACATCAAGCGTTGAGGAAGTTGTGTGCAGATTTGTCTCAGGAGGTAGGCGAGGATGCCCGAGGGACGGAGGGAGTCTGTGTGAAGTCTGGTGCCTACATCTGGACAGGGCTTGGACAGGTCCCAGATCTCTGACTGGGTGACAGGCTTGTCTGCTGGCCAACCTTGGCCAGCTGAGATGGGGGTTGTGGTGGAGGGAGGTTCAGGAGAGCGGGGATTAGGGAGGTGTCGGGCTTTGACAAGGGCAGACAGGACAGCCAAGTGTCAGAAAGTGAGCCCGTCTCCGCTTCGCTGCCTAATTCACCCTCTCTCTCTCTCACTTTGTCTCCCCCTGCCACCATATTTCTCCTCAATTTATTACCAAACAAGAACACAAAGACAGGTCAGCCAAGCTTTCAGGAATATAAGGAGCGAATTCATGGTTTTCATTTTTTTTCAGATGCTCTGTGAAAATCCATCCAAGCATTAACCTCCAATTTCTTAACACTGCTTTGGATTTTATTTACAACTTTAGCCGCCGCGAGTCACATTTTCACTCGGATTCCAATCGCTTTCAAACTTTTTACTCTCTTGAAAGTGCCAAGTCAGTGCGCTTGGAGGAGAAATCCAGTGCTTAACGACATTCCCAACACAAAAGCTCCGTCATAGGAGCTGCAGCAATGTGCAGAAACAAATGAGAGGAGAAACCCTGATGCATCAATCATATTGTTTAGCTCTCTCCTCCAAGCTTTCTCTTTTTGTCTGTGCATGTGTGCAGCTGAGAGCCATGTGGTTACTGTGTGTGTGTGTGTGTGTGTGTGTGTGTGTGTGTGTGTGTGTGTTTCCACATGCGTGTATCAGCTATCAGTGTTTGTGTCTAATCTCTTTTCTTACTGAGAGACACAAAGGCAGGGCCTCCCTGTAAAGTCCAATAAAAGTGATTAAAAAAGACAGGGGTGGTACAGAGGCACCGTGGAGCAGCTGCAAACCTCCCAAAAAGCTGTAATTACTTTTCCCTTCATCTTTCCCTTTCTCACCGTCTCCCACCGTCTGATTACTTACCTAGGAGAAAATCTAATTGACACAGCAAATTGGCAAACACACTCTGAGAACTTCAGCACCAAGCCAGTCGATCCTGACTAGATAATTGAGAGAAATATAGCTTCGCACCTTCCTAGGTCTTTGTGGGAGGGCTTAAAAAGGGGATGTGGTATCTGTCTTTGCAGACTGGTGATTAGAATCAAATAGAGTCAGTAATTACAGATTGGAACACCACTGGGAAGGCTAAAGACCTAGAAAGAAATGGGGTGAAGACTTTCTCCACTTTGCCTGTGTTGGAGCCACTTTTTAAAGTTGTTTTTGTTGGTCCTGTGCGCCAGCGTATTGTTTTTGTCCCCATTTGTTTCTTATTGTGGGACTGGTACCAGAGGCAGTGAGAAGTGGGAGGTTTTCTCTCTGGTGCCAGGCAAGCTCTATCAGTTGAACTTTTCAAGTTTGTCCAGGTGGTCGTGTGTTTGCCTTATGGGCCATACTTTTTGATCCTTGGTGATTATCTCTGGAAGAGGTTGCTTGTGCGTTGACCTTCTGTTGTCAACTGTCTCTGTGCCCAAAGCTGCGTGAGCGTATCTATGGAAGCCCACTATTCATGTGTAACTGCTGTAAAGTCCTCACTAATATCACAAGGACGAGCTATTCTTCATTCAACATTATTTCTCTCAACTCTTTGACCAGTTTCTTTCTCTTCATGAAAGGTAGCAGATTCTCTTCACGTAAAGCATATTCCCTATTTAAAAGTCAAGACTACACTCAAGGCTACTAGGCAATGTCCTTTGCCCTAAAACAGATCATGTGGCATAAGAAGTGGTTTAGAATTGGACTGGATGGCTCTTACTCTAAACCTAAAGTGCACTCCATACGATGCAGCCAATATGTATGATCCCAAGAGAGGAGGTTGGGATGGTGAATGGAGGAACGGCGAGCAACACTGGTAAGTGCGAATCAGTAGCATCGTGAGGTGTCAAGTTATAAAGGCCGCCCTGAGCTGGTAGCCAAGCAGCTGATATGAATGAAGCTGCTGATGCCAATCAGCTGATGTAAGCAGGACTTCAGCGCTCTGCCTGAGCTAATGCAATGCCTCTTTTCTGCAGTGAGCAGTACATCACATGATGATAATCTGCAAAACACTCCAATGTCTGCGCCACTGATAAAGGAAACTATACCTCTCATAGTGCAAAAACCTTTTACAGAACAGGAATTAAACCTGTTTTTACTGACTGCATTATGAAGAGCTTTTATTTTGAGTTTCATTGGCAGCTGTTGCAGCCTTTGTAACACTCTCGCAGCTTGCTAGCTTTTAATGAGTCTGAGCAGCTCTTAAACATCAACACCGGCCATGAAATTTTGATATTTCATTTGGAGAACTTGTTGGCCTCAATAGATTAGACGCTCCTCCCTTCATGGAGACTATGTCTTGTAACGCTCTTGAAAAAAATTAACAATCTTCGCCCCAACAAACATAAACTCTTCAATTTGAAATTCATAACAAGGCCACTTATCTCAGTGGCATGGAGGATGCTCGAAGCATTAAGCAGAATACATGCAGGACTATTTGTCTCCCATTCCCAACCCTTCATTTGCAACACATGCTTTCCAGCAACCGAGAGTCATCCGGTGCCGTCAGTCAGTCGACTTAGAGAAAAAAACTGAACTCCGATCAGCACAAAGAAAGTTGAAAACGAAATCAGTTTTCCTGCCACATAGCTGTCACCCTGCAGCGTGGCTACACTGTAAGTTCTCCTGCAGCATTTGACCTCTGGTTGCTCCCTCTGTCCCTCAGTGAAGCCTAAGGGGGGGTCAGCCTTGTTGGTGTAGAGGTCTTGCGCCCGCGCCCCCTCCCCTCTCCCCGCCTCCCAACATTTAAGAGCCGTGGCAGGCGGGTTCCTCAGGGCGGTCTGCCCGGCACAGTGACCCCACCGACCGAGAGGGAGCAGGGAAAAATAAGAGAGGGAATATGTGTGAGGGAGGCAGGCAGAGTGCTGGTGGATGGATGGAGAGAAAAAGCGAGTCGAGCAAAAGGGAACAGAAAGTGAAAATGAGACAGAGATGGAACGAGATGAGTGCAGAGGACAGGAAGAAAAAAACATAAAGGAAAGTGACAGAAGGAGAAAGGTGTGACAACCGGAGACTAAATCTTGAGAGACAAAAGGACCGGAAAGAGAGAGGGAGAGAGGAGCAGAGCTGAGACGGACAGTAGCTGTGACTGCTGCTGCACTGAACAGCCCTACAGGCCATCGCCGACCAGTCCTCCAAATGTCAGCCCAGTCAGGACCACCCTGGGAAGCCAGCAAGACCCCCTGGGACCTCCAGGAAAGCAGATAACAACTGACATGGGAGGGCTGAGCTGCCACGTGCACACACGCACGAGCACAGCGCCTCCTCCTCTCGTACTCCATGTTCCAGGATGTCTGGGCTGGTTGTGCTGCCATGCCAAGTTGCTCCCTCATCCACATGGGTCACAGCCTGTTTTCAGACTCTGCAGCCAACGCGGCCACGAGCTTCCCTCAAAAACTAATTCTCTGGGACTCGGAGGACTTCGTTCCTCCCCAGACTCAGACAGGCAACAACATGGATGATAGAGGGGGATAGCAAAAATGGCCTCATTCTTTCAGTCTCGCGCTAATGCGGAGACGAGGAACGAAATGAAAACTGTCCGGCCGAGGGAGCTGTCAGAAAGCACGTGAAAGAAAGAGAGGGAGAAAGGAGGCGGCGAGGGAACGGAGAAGCACAGAGAAGCAGAAAACAAAAGCGATGGACGGAGAGCGAGAACAAAGCACCCTCTCCCTGCTCAAGGGTTGGAGACAAAGGGAGAAATTAGTGCCAAGGGGAGAGGGAGGAAAAAAAAGGAGGCGAGCGGGAAAGAGCAGTCTGATTAATTGAGACAGAGTCAACTGACCGCAAGTCATTAAGCTGCCACTGGGCTGAGCGCCAGTCACTATTCATTCTCCTCACCACCACTCTCTGCTCCTCTGCTTTGAGCCCTGTATCATCCCTGCGTCACCTCCCTGCTTCCTTCACACACTCACTAACACATGGGCGTAATTCCTTCCAGACAGGAGGCCGCTTTTGTCTTCATTTGGCATCCACTTGGAGGGATGTCATTTGGGGTGGCTGCTCTTGAGTGTGGGATGACAAATGATGATTGTTTCGCTGCACCGAGACCAAAAACACAATGCGTTTCGCCAGATATGCTGGGGAGGTGGGCGACACAACGTAAGCTCCTTTCACACGTGGAAAATGGAACATCGCTGGCCGTTTGGAGATGTTTGTGTAAGGCATGTGATTTTCGGGATTCACGTCCATTTCTCCCCCTAACACTTTTCCATATTGACTGTCTTTGTGACCTGAGTGAAGTTTGTGTGAGAGGTGGGGTGATTTGGAAAATATCGACACAACAGAAAAAGAGTGTTCCAAGCTCCTAAAATGACTGAATGATGAATTTCAAAACTTACTTTTGTTGTCCCATCATTATTTAGTATAATCATAGTCTATGACTGTATGCCAGAAATAGCTGCCTGACCTCGCCCGAAAAACATCCTTATACAGTAGGCCCTCTGTGCAAGTAGCTTACTAGCGAAGTGGATGTAGTAATTATGACGGGATCAAAGGAGGAAGTAAGATGATGCAGTATAAAAATGAAAAAAGTCCATGCTTGGAGCAGGAGAGGGGGTCGGATGGGTCAAACAAACACAGGACTTTCACTAATGTGTCCTGTCAGCGTTGACCTATTTTAACTTTTCTTTGTACTTAAGTGACATATCGTACGTAACAGTGAAAACATGGTCTTTTCCTAAACTTAGCCAAGTAATTTTGATGCCTAAACCTAAGCAAACTACGACTGTTTCATAACGTTGACCCCATGAAGACCCTGGTGCTGACACTCTACGACCTTCATTTATGTTGTTTTGGGAGTCGGCGGCCATCATTGAGTCATTTCCGGATGCGTTGTAGACAAAGCTGATATCGTTATGGGCAAGATGTCAGGGTTCTGGTTCTCGATTTCTTTCTTGCTCACATCCTGTTGATTTTGGTGGGTAGTTCATTTTGTCATTAAAGTTCAATTAAGAAGTGAATTTAATATCTGTAATTTAGCATGCATACAGTACGTTGACACGTTTCAGGCCTTTTCACACTATGAAAATCTATTCATCCCAATGCTGGCGTAATCCGTAGTTTTCGTGGCGAGTTCAGGTGAAGTTTGACCCGAGAAATCATTTTCTGACCTTTGAGGCAACAGTGAGCCAAAGTAATGTCCAAAAGAGAGGAAACTTATCCAGTTAACTGTATAAACTGCTCCACAAAGGAGAAAGGAGGCTGGCAGACAGTTTGAGTTGGAGTAGTAGGTAAACACTGTAAATCTTTTGAATAAGATGTGCTAGCCTCTTCTCGTTCAGTTGGTGGCTGAGCTAACTAGCTAGCTAATTGACAGTTAGAGAGCTAGTTAGCCTGGACAGCTTCAGGAGCTCTTTATTTAATGTAATGATGCTCGCCCCAGACAGCTAAATCCTAGGTAGTATAAAGAAAATCAAGAGATGCTCAGAGAGCTATTGTGACTGGCTAGTATGAGCATGTTCCTGCTTGCTAGCACATTAGCCGCTAGCTTTCCGGCTACAGCAGCTTACCAAGCAAATGGGGTGATTCATCAGATGTAGAGTGTCGATCTGTAGTGTACTTGTTCACTGTTTTAGAAATGCTGCTTCTCTTGCAACCTAACAAACCTTAAAAGAACAGGACAGTGTTTTTCTCCTCTGATTATGCGGTTGCGTGCATAGACAGATCAGGAATATGAGCCTGCGTTACAGCAGCAAGTGCAGCTACAACAGCAGTGTCATGACCACCAGGAGGGCAGACAATGTCTGCACATCACGTCTCATCACATGTTTAGTCAGAGTCCTAAAAAGCGTCCTGTTCTCCGGAAAGGCAAGATGAAATTAGTAAGACAGGATGGTGTGCAGACAGCGGACAGTGTTGGGGAGCAGGCTCACATGCTCTCAATTTAGTCCATTTAGATAGCTTTCAATCAGTGATTCCTGATGAGGCTAAACAGAGAGCATGACGGCGAGCCGTGCTACATGGAGACGAACAGCTATTAGGAAAAGTTTGAGTTTTACTTTGATTAAAGTGCACTCTCTGGGTCAGGTCGAGCTCACGGGCCTCTTTCGTAGATCCTTATTCTGTTTGTCGACTTCAAATGCACCCAAAAAGCCTCTGCAGTTCATTTAGTCGATTTCATTTAGCTGATTGATGAGCTCTTTCTCTATCATCGCCACACTGCTTGAACTCAACACTTTAACAAGGTGACGGAATTAAGTCTTCCTCACGAACTTCTTTTTCTCACATACTTTATGCTGATTGAGTATCTCTTTTTTGGCTACTCTGTACACACGACACCTTTTGTGTCTGTTTATCCAGAAAGAGGGATCCTTCCACTGCTGCCACTTCTCCTCTTACCTCTGTTATCGAATCAGAGGTCTAATGATAGAGGACGTCCTGTGGTGTACAGATTGTAATGCCCTCAGAAACAAACATGTGATTTTGGGGTACACACTGTGTGTTTGCAGCCGTCACCGCGATGACACACCACTGCTGGTAGCCTCAAACTCGGCTGTGCGCCTCCTCATCCTCGCTTTCTCCTCTTGCTGTGTGTTCAGACAGAACGTGAGGCGAATTTCACTGTCGACGTTATGCAGCTGCATACAAAGTCAATGAAAAGATGCAATTAGACGTTCATTTGCACGGGGCGGTGCAAATTGATGTGAAGACACGTTCTTGCACACTGAAAAAAAAATTTGCTCGTACCCTGGGGCTTTATGATTCCGTGTCATAAACTAAAAAAAAAGTGAAGTTTCTGAGGTGCCTCACAAACACTCATCCGTATCTGTCGCTAGCTTACAGCTAACGTCTGTGCATGTTGACTGTTCGGGGCAAATAAACACAACTCCAGCAGTCAAATCTGCACGAATGACTATGGGGGAAATTTGCTTTTCTTTCAGTCTAAACACACTATCAGTCTCCTCCAGCATCGCAGTGCCTGAGCACTGACACGTAATTAAACCCATTAAACTCCTGCCACTTTGGAATGGACACACACACACAAACACACACACATGCACATATAAACTATTAATAAGTAAGAAATCTTCCAATCCGCCTCACACTGAAACTTTCATGCACTCTCGCTCTCTTTCTTTTCTCCTCTTCACTCACGCACTCACAGATGATACCGCTTCACCCGCTAACTCAACACCAGGCTCGTATGACGGTCCCATCTCCCAACTGCTTCTACGCACCTCCTGACACTCACACATCCGGCCTGAGAGAGTGGGAGGAGGAGATCTGCTCAAGCTTGGGGAAATACCAAATGGTATGGAAACATTGCCCTGAAGCTTGGTCAGTCAAAGAGCTGCACTGACTGACTCCCTATTCTACCTGCTGTCTTGCATGATCCGGCAATATTAACTTTTCCATCACCTGCTGTGACAGGATTGGTTCTATAGATCAACTCCAGCACCGAGGACGTCATCTGGCTCGATGCTCTTCAGCTTAGTGAGCCGCGCTGTCATCCCTCGACTTGCGCGGCCTTTGATGAACAGTCTTCTACCGTAAATGCTGGGGGGTCAGAGCGCCTGTGGTGCATTTTCAGCTAATAGATCACTGGGTTCGTCTCTTCATACAGCTTAGGCGTTAGCCCTTCGCTATGGCTCTGCGCTGTGGCAGGTTGACATTTGTAAGCCTCATGAAACAATGGAGGAAAGAGCACCAAGAGAGTGGTTAGAGATGCAGCAGGGTAATGATTTACACCTTGACAACGGAATGATTTTACAGGGTGGCAGCTGCTTGTTTTGTCTCAGCCGGAGTCCTGCCGCTCTGTGTCATATTCACTCTCCTCCATGTTTGTTTCTTTCCTTGAATCTGTGCTGTAAGGAAGGACAAAGCGTTGTCCAAATGCCGACACATTTCCCACCATGTGTGCCTAGCGACTGAGTAGTTTAAGTTTACTGTTTTATTTTCCAAAATGCTGTTACTTTTTGTTGTTTGCAATGTGTCCATTCAGGATGTGGTGGTTTATGTTGGTAAATGTAATTTAGTGTCCCTTTGACCTTTCATCTAGCATCATCACCAGGTCACCAATGACACTCCCATCAGCCTCAGCTGTGCTTTGTGTTGAGTGCTAATCAGCAGATGCTAGCATGCTAGCTCACTTAAATAAGATGGTGAACATGGTAAACATTATAGCTCAAAATCACCATGTTAGCCTTGTCGTTGTGAGCACGCTGACATTAGCGTCTAGCTCAAATCACCACTGCAGCCTCACGGAGCCACTGGCATGGCCCCAGACCTTCAGTCCTTCTCCTCACAGTTTGTGCTGCTGTGAGTAAGAAGCTTCCACATCAATGCTAATCATCAAAAGCAAACAGCTTGCACACAGTGTCATCATTCCATATCAAACCAAAAGAAAAGCCATGTATTCTCTTCAAACCAAAAAGCCAGAGCAGAATTCATCCCTCATTGGCAGTGCAGTATAACGGAAAATGTCAGAGACCTGCTTGTTCAGGTGAGCTAAGCCAAGTCTGAATTGCAGCACAGGAGATTACAGAATTTGAATGGATTCTTCCTTCAGCATGACATTTAGATGCTCTGTTCTGAAATGATTAAATTTCAGTTGTGAGAACAAATATTCTGTGTGTGTGTGTGTGTTTGTGTGTAAATGCTTGTGCGTGAGTGTGTATGTCTGTGCGCTCTGTCTTCAGGTGAAATTCTATAAAGTCAGCGCTCGGTGTGTTTATACACACCTCCCCGTGTGTGTGTGCTGCACTGCTGCAGTTGTATTTCGGCCTGTCTCTCCATGTGTCACTTCTGGCTGGAGGTGTCTCATTACGCTGTAGTGGCTTGTTCCTCCCTCTCCCATCCAACACCTCAGGAGTGGATCTAGTTACTGGCTAATGGCCCTCTCCCAACCCAGCTCTCCACTGGGGACAACCTGACCCAGCTCTGCGGTGCTGCCTGTGAGTCATACCGGCCACACCGGTCCAACTTGGGCTGTCTGGATGGCACAGTGTGAGGTGTGGGCCATATTGTATTGTAATGTTCCTTTTTTTTAGTTTTCAGTTTAGCTCCCATTGGTTAGATGAAGTGCAGGAGGTGTGTGTGTTTGTTTGCATTCACATGTTTCTTGATTGCGCGTGACTGTGTATGTGTTTATGTGATGCCTGCACACGCCTGCTGTTTGCCCCCGATCGGCCGCCAAAACAGACACAGGCTGGATGCTGTTTTGTTATGAATACTTTACACTCCTCCTTGTATCGCACTTCCCACCCACTGTTTCAGGATGTTTAGCCCTCATACGGCAGCACTTGGGGAGACACTGACGCAGGCATTTTAGACAACCAAAGCCTCAGCAGTTTAAATGTATCAGTCATCAAGAGCTGTCTATCAGATACGCTGTCCCTGCTGTCTGTGTGACTGCTGCTTTTATTGCTGCTCGGAGTGTTTACATAGCTTATTCAGACACTGACAAAGCAGAGTAGCAACAATACTGATGAGTATCACTATAATCCCCAACAACAACATATTATTATCACACAGTAAAAAAAAAAAAAGCACTTATGGAAAATATACAAATAGCTTTGTAATTAAGGCAAAGCAATTATAAGCAGCTGAGCACATTTTTTCAAGACAAAAACATTATTGAAATGGACTGTGCTGACTTAATGGAGTTATGTGTTTTTCTCATATCACTGTAGATACATTTCCACTCCACAAATAAGATTCAGAAAAAAAAACAACTTTATTTTGTACTCTTGCAGCTGACCCATTTAAATCAGTCGCACTTAAGAACACTTAGCAAAATGTCACAGAGCACCTTGGGTCCAGGCTGATTAATTGTGCAAGAGAGCGTTTTACAATACAGAAATGCATTTAAACTTAATAGCGCTTCATTGAAGTAGCCTCTGTTATATAATATGCAATTTGCAATGCAAAACCTGTGAAGGAACAAGAAGCTTTTCTTCCACATTTAATGCTTGCTCTCATAATGCTCTCTAAAACCCCCCCTCTCAGATGCATGTGGACCAGTGTTTAGATGTCCAATCACTCCACTCAGCACACCCACTGCATGAGTGTCCGGACTTCACCAGCATGTATAGCTGCAAAAATGCATGTGTGGATTTTGAAGCTCCGCAGTGAGTGTGTGGGTGTTTATTTGTAGAGATTACTGTATGTGAACAAGATGTTTCTACGTCCTAAGTTTTTTATTCACTAAAGCAGCGTCATGCCATTTTGCACCCAGTTTCCAGTGTCCTTCACATACTGACTTATCCATTATCACCATCAAAGTGTCGACACACCTGAGTGCACAAGCAGCCTGACCACGGTACTCGAAATCCTCTGAACACCAGGTGAATTTAGTTTAATCCTAAATATTTCAGTCCTTTTTGATTTGGCGACACCAGTGCGGCTTAATACCACAGCCAACATTCCTCGAGCAACAATAGAAGCGCACCTGATGTGTCTCTTTATAGTGCAGGAAAACAAAATTGTGTTTTTTTAATGAAGTTAGTCAAAAAAAGAATTTCAGAGACAAGCGCACTTCCTGGAACAGCCTCACAACTGAAGCTGTGATTCGCCAGTTTTAAGGTGAAGCAACAGCAGTAACTTGTGTGAGTGGACAGTAATCAGTGAGTCTGTTACCAGTGAGACAAAAACTGAGATGGATGCACTGTTACCCTGGAGTCCCTTGCGCTTAGGTAGGCAGTTTGTGCAATGGCGGACTCCGCCACTACCGCTGCACGGCCACTACATCGAGAGGTACTTGCTGAATCAAATACAGTGAGAGGCTATTGCAGGAAGAAGGCCTGATTGAAGAGTTTGATTTCAAGAAAATTTTGAGGACTATAATTTTAAGTGTGTTTTACTCAGGAAATACCTGAGCTGGAACAAACACAGCATTCATTTACATACTGTGCAAATAAAAAGCTATGTATTAATGACATCACCTGTGAGGCAGAGCTGAGGGCCTCGCTGAGTTTAAGTAAGCCAAACCGTCAAAATATCCCCAGACTATAGCCTCCCAACTTTTACCCAGTGTAAATACTTCCATAATAGACAGAGGCGTTACAGCAGGCCCAAACCGTATGAGGGAAAATTCAGAGCTGACTTGAGGTTAAGTTATGTAAAGTTATGTTCAGCTGGGAGGAGGACTGAGGTCTCTTCTTGTATTTGTATCATGTTGCCTGGTGATGACGGCTTTCTTGCCACGCAAAATATGTACTTCAAGCAGCTCTTATTTCACATTCCTTCCACTTCTTACTTTAGATTCCTCGCCCCTCTGTGAAGCGGTCGCAACTTGGATCGTTACATCCAAACCACAGTGTTTTGTTTTTCCTTCTGCACAGTGTTTTTCTTTAAATGTCTGCACAGGTGATATCTCACAACACATCCAGAGGTGATAATTGAAGCGCTAGAGCACTCTTTCACATCTTTTCTCCAGTTCTCTCATTGAAGCAGTACAATAACTTCTCTTAGAAGCTAATGGCGGCTCACTCCATTATCTGCCCTGTGTCGATGTACATCCGCAGCGCAGCCAAAAGGGATAACCAGCACAGGCTTCTTTATTTTCTTTGAATCCCCGGATCAAGTGGTAAGACTTTTCTGCTCAATGCTCCGACGAGTAGTCGGGACTCCTGGGTAGGACTCCTAGTCAGCTGTCTTCTCGTGGTAAAGCTCTTTGAAATGAAAGTGAATTCTCCCTGCTTTAACAGCCTGAGTAAGCAGCTAACTAATAAGGTACGAGGAGGACGGAGCAGAGCAAAGATGTGTCTGGATAATAAGCGAGCAGCAGAATTAAGTTTAAACAGCACAGGATGTAGTTTCTGTCAGTTTCATTGTCTTTGTGTCTTTGATGATTTTTTTCTCTTCCTCTGTCTTTCCCTTGGCTACTCAGATTTTTGGTTCTTCCCACACAAACCCATTTACAGTGTTTTGGTGTAACCAAATAGTAAATTGGAAGAGATTTTATCAGGTACCACTGGCAACCAGGGCCATGTGCCAAGTAGGCATTTTCTCACAGGAATGTTTGGGATAATCAGCTACTGGGATCGCTGACTCACTGATCTTCTCTCACTCTCTCTCTATCTGTGTGTGTGTGTGTGTGTGTGCATACATGTGCGTTGGTGAACTACACAAGACAAACTCAGACAGTAGATGATGTTTTCTTGGAGCTTAATTTGAACTGGTGGTCGCACAGAGATCAATGTTCCTGAGTTATTAAGGCACAAGTGTGCAGTTCAGAAGAACACGTGTTGATAAGATCCCTGCCAGTGATCCAGAGGCTGCCTGTGGTACGTTCTGCCTCTGTTTTTTTTTTCTTCTTCCCGTCCTTCTGTCTGAGGAGTACAGTAATACTATCTGATTGCTCCATAGCTCGCTGTCTTGTTCAGCTGATACCTGACTCTGTGATTGAAAGACAGTTTGCTCCGGTTTGCTCTCACAGTGTTGCCACTTTTGTTGAAGGGAGAGTTTGATGTTTCCACTTATTTGCTTTCTGGCAGACAGTTGCATGAAAAGATCAATCCAAAGCTCATGTCTGTCTGTTGAAAATAAGCCTACAGCCTGCAGTCAGTTAGCTTAGCACAATAACTATGAGGACATGGCTTTCTCTAAAGGTAACAAACCATAAACTCACTAATAAACTGTTTTATTTAATCCATTTAGAAGTTTTTAATAAACAAAGGCGCTATTACACACTACTTATTGAACTCAGAGGTGCTGGTAGGTGGATTTTGTTAGCTAGCTATTCCCTGTTCCCAGTCTTATGGGACTCATGAGAGTGGTTATGTCCTCTGAAAGTGAACAAGTATATTTCATAAAACGTCTTATTATTCCTTTAAAATGCAGACGGGCCTTTACAGCTGCAATACACATCTATTTTCTCAGTCTGCGTCTTTTCTTTCATTCATCCCACCTCCTTCCTTTCTATCACAGCCTCTCATTCCCCCTCCATCACCTTAGAAGGTATTTTAGGATAATTTAGATAAAGTTTTTACCCCGACCCCCGACCCCCCACCCCCCGCGTAAATCAGGTGGCGTTAATGGCTCTTTAACTGTGGTAGTGATTTGAAGGTCATAGGTGGCTTGTTGAGCAATGAATGGCTTTTAATTAAAGGTGTAAATTTTCACCGGGCGGGCCATTAGGGCTGGGTGCCGAGAGACAACAGATTGATTATTGAGATAATAAAGCATGTTCAGGATGCCCCAGGTCTTTATTTGATTAATCTGGAAGACTGTCGCTGAAGAAGCGGACGAGTCACTAATGAAGACTTCTGCATATAGAGGAAAATGCTGCTTTTCCTAATAACACGAGGACACATAAATAGTAAATAAACTCAACGATATGAGAGCACATACTGCAGGGTCAATGTGAAGATTACATTTTCCACTGTTGCAAACTATTTTCTCCACGTTGATGAAACGTCACCGCTTGGGGCTTGCATGCGTGATCGATCCCCCTGTTCAGCACATGCATACTTTATCTATTGTTTGCCGGTTTTGCACCCTGCCTCATTCACACTTATTCCACCAAACTTTTGCCATACGGGGGAACTTTAAGTTGACATTTTAGCATGAAAGGTAATTAGAATAAATAGCTGCAGGGAAAGAAGTCGAGCCAGGTTTCACGCCGAAGTAAACTCGCTTCAAGGTCGTTCGACAGTATGTATGACATCTGCAGCAATGTCAATGCTGTGTGGTGAAGGCGTCTTTGTTTCGGCACACGCAGCAGTCATTTGTCTTGGCAAAGGCAGCGGAGTTTGGCTAAAAATCTACATAAATACAGGGATCTCAATTCCCAGGCTTCCAACCTACAGTAGTAATCATATAAGAAAGGGACATCCAAGGCTCTCCAAAACCCTAAAAAAAGACTTCAGTTTGTTTGGTTATATGTGTCCTAACATAGTGTACGCTTTCCAGCCTCACAAGAAATGTGGTGATGGTGCGAGCTTGCATCCACAGCAGTGTTTGTCTCTCACCATGAGCCATGGCACCGGGCACCTGCTCTCTGGGATTGTCGGGTATTGAAATGTAGCCACAAAACAGCAACATGTTTCAGACGCGTAATCCGTGTCAGGGCTGCAGGAAAACATTCTCCCTTTTTGAATCAAGGGAGCGGTGTCCCACTTTATGACCACTGAATGTGTGTACGTATGTGTAGTTTGTGCAGAATACAATTAGATGAGGCTGTAGTGCATAAACCTAAAACCTCAAAGGAGACAAAGCCAAAGGAGTACAAAAAAAAAAAAATCCTCAACACATTGTTGCGTTCTTGGTAGAGGTGATATGTATTTCTCATGTTAAGCCAGCTTTAAGTGGTAGAGAATACGGGCAGAGCTCTGCCAAGATACTCTGCATTTATGAAGACACAGATATATTCTCCTCTCCTCATATAATCTGCTATCCCATTCTGTGCAATGAATTCATAAGACCTTCGGTCGGTTCAATGTAAGAAAATGCCTTATTATAATCCCTGGCAGAGGCATTCATGAAAGGTGGCATTTGTATTCAAAGTCAAAGTGCATTCACCATCAAAGAGGAGTGCAGAGAAAATCCAGTCTCTACTTCATTTAGGTAATCGAAAGATAGGGAGGAGAGCAGATTAAGGAAAGGGAATAGGGAGAGAGGAAGAAATGCGAGATAAAAAGTAACCTGTGGGGATTAGCACTTTCCTATAGTAGTGTATGCCCGCAGTAAGTTAAGCATTCATATATTTATTTCCCCTGTTAATGTAACATTAACGTTAACTGTCATGTGCAGGTGCATGTGTGGATGGACTCATGGAAACACACTACAGGCTTTTATACATGCACACTGAGCTGCAGCACCTATATCACCAACATTTTGTTGCTGATGAAGTTGCAGCTGCCAACTTTTCTGCACTGTAATGGAGTTTGTTGTAAACACACACAGACATTAAGGTAGAGGAGGAGCCCTTTTCTCCCAGGATGCTTTAAGACAGAGAGGGACAGCAGCTCGATCTGACACCAAAAGGTCACCATCAAACTCACCCTCCGATTGGAAACACACTGCCGGACCCCATTTAAAATAATGGGAGGAGTTATCCAGTCACCAGACTGATACTCAACGATCACAAGCATATTTCATTTCATTTTTCAAGCAAAAATGTCAAACATTTGCTGGTTCCAGCTTCTCAAATGAAAGGATTTGTTGATTTTCTTTGTCACTTATGATAAATAATGACGAGTCTTTTGGTTTGGATGTGTTGGTTGGGCAAAAGAATCAATTAAAATGTTTTATAGACTAAAGAATTTATTGAATACTCGTGAAAGTAATCAGCAGAGTAATCAATAATGAAAATAATTGTTAATGTAGCCCTGAAACTAAATATGCATTCTTTTGACTGAACTAACAAGTCATTTAACAAGTACTCAGACTGGCCCCTCGTCTTTGAGGCCCCACGTTGTTGACTTCAGCTTTGTAAATGCTTATCAAAGACTTCAGCAGTTTTACCAAACTAAATGAAAGTGGGACTGTTCTACAGAAGCTCTGCTCTCCTGCTTCTTCAAGACCGAATAAAAAGGCAGAGTTTTTGCTGCTCTCTTTTTTTTCCACTTTTGAGGGCTGCTCCAGAACAAGATAAAAAAAAATGAAAAGAGAGAGAGACTGCAGTGAATATATGAGAGAAAACAAACAGCCGCACCCAGTGAAACGCTGTGAGAGTCCCACACAATGTACAGTAGGTTAAATGTGGTCTGCACATTTAATCTTTCTCTCATGCTTCCTCCCTCTCGCTCGTCCTGTTCTTTCTATTCATGCTTGTAATTCAGTAAATATTTTCAAACTTACAAGCAGAATAAGTTAAGGAAAATATAGAGCTACCACCTCGTGGTTGTGTGCCTCTCCGAAACAGCAAGTTGCATTTACATCCACGTCAGTCCAGAATCATATGTGGTGAAGACTTTAGTTCAGGACATTAAGTGTTTTTTTTTGTTGGTGAAATTGAATTTGTCACTATAATAATTGTCACTATAATAATTGGACTGATAGAGAGCTTCATCACATGGTGCAACAACAGTCACCAGAAGCTCAATATCAGCCAACCAATGATCTTGTGCTGGACTACAATGCTTCAGATGTGGATGCTGCTGCAAAGAAGCTGCAAACTGTAACACGTGGATCCTACACACGGCAGCACAGAAGATCTCTACAATCAGCACAGTTTGAAGGTGGAGACCCAAGATTAGTGTCACCAATTCAGTATCTGACCAAATATGAAATATGGCCACAATCTCTCCTTTTGTTGACAAATGGCCAGAAATGTGTTTTTGCAGAACATCATGAGGTCACACTGACCTTTGACCTTCGACCACCAAAATCGAATCAGTTCATCCAGCCCAAGTGGATGTTAGTGCCAAAGTTCAAGAAATCCCCTCGAGACGTTCCTCAGATATCGCGTTCACGAGAGTGGGATGTACGTACGTACTCTGCTGCTATCAGCACGGAGGCATAAGAACCAAGACAACATTTTTCATCATTCTCGAATTGAAATGTGGGCAAAGAGCGCGTGGGAGGATTAAAAGGACTGAAGTGTTGACTGTCAGTGTCAGCGGTGACTCTGTTTTTATGTCCACAAGAGGCAAGGGACCAAAATCTGATGCATTCAGACCCTTAATCCTTCTAAAATGGACTTAATCCGAAGACGTCTCCATTCAAGACACATAACAGCGTCCTCTCTCTCTCCAGCTGCCACTCTACCAATCTGAACAAGAATATCCGCACACCAGTCTGTTTGTTTCAGCAGTTTTAGCACTTTGAACAACCTGTTGTTTCTTTGTGACACACACACACACACACACACAGCTTTCGGATGAGCTCTTCCTATCTGCATGAATCGAATCTGTCACATAAATTCTCCTTCTGATTGGCTTTAAAAAATCAACACCCATGTGTCCCTTGTGCTCCATCTCCGCTATGCGGTAATATTGATGTTTTGCTCAGCCTGGGATCAATGGCGTGTCACACCTCATTAGGCTAGGTAGCAATGCTGTTTACTTTGCACTTTGTCATAAGGTCGTGTAAAGCCTGCGACCGTAGAGCATCTCTGGGATGCATGCTAACAATGCAGGTCTCGTGGGTGCTTTGTAGCCACCTCAAGGTCAGAGGGATATCACCCGGGTCTTGGATTAACTGCCCTCTGGAGGCTTTTCATCTGTGTGAAACAGAGAATATATACTTGGCTGTTTGACCTTGGAGGAGGCTGTTTTCTGCCCCTCAGGATCTGACAACATAATTTCAAAGCTGTGGTCAGTGGCTCCGTGTCCAAGGTGAATGTTCGGGAAATGACCTGGCAAAGTGAGACAAATTCACCAATTTTTCTTTTCCATTTCAAACTTCTCAAGAGAAGTCCCCGGGAGACGCTGCACGGCTTGTATGTGTCTTACAACTCAGCAACTTACACACATTCTCATATGAATCTATCGATTGCTTTGCTTTAAAAATATGAGCTGGGAATTGTGGCGCGCCGTTCTTTGTTCTGAGCCGCAGAGTCGGTGGAGTATAATATGACGAAGGCAAATAGTATGACTCACCAGACGTTCTGTAGTGGATCAATTGTTCTTAAAGGATCAAGTGTTTGTCAAACATGAAAGAGTTGGAAGGCAAAATTTCACAAAGACACTCTGACTTTTCTTCTCTCATGTTTCTTCTGTGGTTTTAGTTTTTGACATCTTTTCATTTACTTTAAATAATAAAGAACCCACAGACTGCTCGAGCTAATGTGTCTTAAGGATTTCAACATGGGCTCCAGCGGGGAAGATTTCTTTATTGATGTGCGTATTGATGTCTCACAGCCACATTTTTCTTTGATCAACTTAAAAGACAAATCTCGGAGCGCCACGAGCTGATATGCTTGCAGACACAACGCAACCTATTTAATTATTTCTTTTTATTTAGTTTTCGAAGTGATTAATGGAAGCGTCTTCCCGACAACTTTGCCTCATTTCGCTCTGAATAATTCGTCTGGCTTTGCCTTTATTTTGTTTTTTTACACCTTACCGAAGCGTCTTAATCACAAATTAATAAATAGTGTGTTTAAAGTGCCAGCAGCCACTGCGCTGATTAGCACAAAAGTCACGAGAAAAAACAAACAACCCCCCGCCTCCCACCCCCGCATAAAACCATTATAGACCTATTCAAGTCACGCTGGATGAGGTTTCAGTAAAGAGCCTTTGCCAGATGGTTTTCTGGGAAAGGATTTTCAGTTAATACTACACTATAATGTGTCTCCTCCTTCCACTCTGTGCCCCCCCCCCCCCCCCCCCCATTGTTCCACTCACTCCACAGCCTCTGTGCTCTCCTTCTGTATGTGTCTAATTACCATGACGCCTTGATAAGGCCGTCTGCATACTATGTTTTATTACACTGAACTTGATAGCATCACTATGCATTGTGTACAGCAGGACATTCGCCTCTCTGTCTCTGTGCAGTAGAACTGGTGAAAGTACACCTGTGCCTGTCACGTCTATACCTCTTCATAGTGTATCTAATACCTGCCTGCAGCAAAATGACTGCACACACTCATATGAAGACACAGTGGGACTCTCTCTGGGACAAATGAATAGCCACTGGGTTTGTTTTATGTTAATTCAACTGAAAATATCTGTTGACTGTTACTGACCAACACAAATAAAATAAACACAAATCGAAACAGTTGTATTTCCAAAGAAATCGTTGTAAAGAAATCCTAAACTGATCCCAAATCTGTGTTTTTAATCTGTCCAGGGTTACAGGGTGGCATCAGTCTCTCCAAAGCAGTGGAAAAAGCTCGCTGCCAGATGATGCAGAGTTATTTTGGGTAAAACAAATAAGCAAACATTCTCAACTCTGTCTTATTGCTGTGAGAAAGTTCTGCAACCGAAAAGGAAGCAGAAGATTAAGTCTCTTTGCTTCGTCTCTCAGCATCTGTATGGAAATGACCAACATTTAAGTGATGAAACAAATGTGAATTCCCATTTTACCTGTTTTCCAGTTCATCCTCATGTTTGCCATGATAGATTCATCACTTCTCTGAGTTTGCAGAGGTATACAGACGGGCATGCAGGCAGGCAGCAGAGCCTGCACCGGCCCTATCTACAGGATTACCTCTCCAAGGTCAGAGTAGTTATCTCTCCCAGCTTCCTGCCCTCCTTATCCTCCACCTTTCTCATTCTCTACCTCCGAGCTACGAAAAGGACAGTCCCAGCTGGAAGGAGAAAGAAGAAGATGAAATGGTTTTCATATGTTTATATCTAATACGGTTACTGATCGATCTTTATCGCATGATTAGAATCAGATGCTCTGTCGTCTTGTAAAGATGCCACATTATTTATAATTGGATACAGGAAGACACTCCATTTGTTACTGACGTTGTCAGGCGATGGAATGGACAGCCCCGAAGTATTTTGTTATCTGGCTGATGTATGAGGCAGCGAATGAAGGTCCCCAGGTAGTTTGGCTGAGATGCAGAGATGGGATATGAAACCAGCATGTGTGTGTACAGTACATGCTGTGTGTGTGTGTGTGCGTGTCAGTCAGTGAAATCAGATTCTATATATCACAGACTGGTTGTGATGAATGTCAGCCTAATGTTCGGTCTCTGCTGAGCGGCAGACTGATGCGTTTTCAACAGCAGACAGCAGCATATGTTGGATTTGCTCCTGACAGTCATGTGTGATCACAGTTTGCACGGTGGAAAATTATAATGAGAAAGGATTCTGATGAACATAAGGAGGTATTATTGATAATTCCCCACACTGGGTAACACCACCTGTCTTTAACCACTGTCCTAGACTCTCTTGCACTGTACACAGTACTCGAGACCTGAGTGGAGGCTGTTATTAACCCATACTCTTCCTCAGCTGTTCATCGGCCTCAGTACGCCTCTAACAAGCTGTGAGAATAGAGGTGGTTGAGATAAGATTGACGTCAATCCTGTAGTTTCACTTTGAAATAAAAAGTATTTGAATATTCAGAGATTGTGGAGTTTATTATGTCGAGTATTGCTGTATGTCTTGAAGAGATCTTTCAGTTTACGCATTGAAAGCACCCAGTGAATAATAATACAGAACACATTACAGAGTACGACATAAATAGGCTTTGTTTTTTTCAGCAATAGTGCAGATATTTTCTCTATAGAAGTGGTTTAAGCAAAACATTTTTCCCACTCAGTGTATTTGACTGTCATCTGTGTGCCACCTCATATTGAATACACGGTACATGGTGGTTTCCTGATTGAATCACAAGAATCAAATAAGAGACTATGATGCAACCGCCTTGGACAAATAAGGTCCCTGTTCCTGCCAATTGGAGAATCAATATATTTTTTTAGGAATGTGTCTTTTTCATGGTCCTTTGCCATTTTCTGATGATGAAAATGTTTATCTTGCGGTATTGTTCAGTACGAGCCTGACGTGCTGAGGGAGCCAAACACCAGCCCACAGTGTTTCCCTGTCTGCTGTCCCAGCAGAAGTGAAATACACAAGGTTGAGAAAAATGTAGAGTGAAAAGCCCAACAGTGTCCATCAAACCAGGGAAACAGAGCTGGTTGGGTATCTGCAAAGATTAGCAACATGGACGTCTTCCTGAGAGTCGCTAAACCTCCAGCAGGAACGTTGTCGTGAATTAACTGCATAATAGAGTTTAGTGCACATTCATGTCACCTTCACTAATGAATAGTCATCCCTGCACTCCTTAATGCCCCGTTTCTGCAGGCAGTAAGTTGACTGTTGCTCATAATAAAGGAGTATCATCAAAGCCTTTCTCCCTGCAGCTTGTGAGTGAAGCCTCCTGGGCACCGGCTGGTCCCTGGGGTCCTGGCAGGTTGACAGCCCAGTGATTCCTGCAGGCTTCTTCCCAAGGCCACGGCATTTAACTAGACTTCCCGTCTCAGCCATTAGAGGCTGCATCTGTCTCTCTCACACACAGAAACTCGCACAATGTCAGACACACAAGCACAGCCGCACGCACACAAAATTCCGGGAAAAAGTTTCTACTGCATCAGACAGGAAGTGAGATCATAGCACAGGTTGTCCAGGTTTATTGTTCTATATATCGAACACACAGAGGAATACTTTGTTTTTTTTCTTTCATCGTTGTCTGATCCAGACCCACCAGCTCTGCCTTTGCACACGTCGTTCACTCCCTGAATCCCCAGGCTCCCGGCTCATTATAATATGCCCCGCTTAGGAGAGGAAGAACTCGATACATATCGCACAGACGCACACTTTTCCTTTCATGTTTCATTCAAACCTCGTTCCTTCCCTTCTCTTAATATCACGCATGGTCTCTCGCACTTTGTTGCCACGGGCGTCGTCCATAATGCTGGGGAAATTTAGTTGAAATACCAGTTAGTGCGTTCCTTTCCTTCCTAAGCGGAGCTGAAGATGACAGCTCGGGCCTGCAGCCAATCCAGCAGCGACCTGTGTTTGTCTTCATCCGTCGCCTTGTCCAGAACACAAGAGATAGTGATGTGAAAAATATCATCCGGATGAGTTATTGAGAGCAGGGGCTGGCACCAGTTCAGAATCGCAGACTAAAATAGATATTGTAACCACCCGCACAGGCCACCAGACTGACCTTTCCACTGGTAACACTGGTCGTACCAGCACATGATTTTGGATATGCATGTGAGCTCCAGCCCCGCCAAATTTTTTCCTTCTTTATTGCAACATAACATCACAAATAAAGGAATGTATACGTTTCTCTCATCTCCTAAAGTTATTTCATATATCTTTGCAGATGTACCCAAAGCTACTGTCAGAGCTAGCCATGGCTAACATGGATATTGTTAGCCTAGCCACTGTAGCCACTCTGTCTAATCCATAACAGAAAGTGAGAGCCAACTTAAACCAAATAATTCTGTTATTTGTGTTTGCTTATGTTGGCCGACAAGGGCAAATTCACTGCAACCACCCAAAACATCTCCATTCGGAAACGGTGCCAATTCAAAAATGCAAACAAAAATCCAAGACAAACACAACAATGGAAACGTGCTGCAAATGAAAAAAAAGTGTGCTGCAGAATGCCAAAACAAACACGTTAACAGCAAACATGTTGCAAATCCAGAAATGATTATGCTTGTTTTTGGACGTAGGAAGAAAGACTACGGCCAGATGTAAAATAAATGAACAAATTAACATTTACCTTTTGCGTCACTGCTGTGCTCTCTCCTCTGGTCTCTCTCTTGGGTTGAAAACCAAGCTGTTCCACTTAGTGCTCCCCCTAGAGGCCTGGAGAACTGTTGTGCTGACTGGATATGCAGCATTTGCATCCGTTCTGTATTTGCAGCATGCTGGTTGTTTCTTTTGACATCCTGCAGCACACTTTTCTTTCCTCTATCGTATTTGTTTTGGATTTCCATGTGTGTTTTAGAATTGCTCTGCTCTTAGAACTCCTAAAACTTTGCTGCTGATTTAACCAGTAGGTGGAAGGTGTTGGATGGTGAGCTCTAAAGGTCACAGGTCCAGTGTCATCCCAAGGTTGCGTAGGTGGCTAAATGCTGATTCACAGCAAATCATGGTTGCTTTCATCTGATGTGAAGTGCTGCCAGGGCTTACGCTATAAGACGGGCTATCTAACAGCATTGATCAACGCTTAGTGCTGAACATGCTAAAAGTGGATAAAAAGTTTTTTTTTGTGGGGATTAACTAATTTGATCTCTCCTCTTTGCTGCGAGGGGAGGTGAGAGAACAGATTGTGTGAGCGTGCCGTTGTCCATCACATATGTGTGTGGCACCGTGGGGGTCCGATTAGCGAGTGTTTTTACCATCTTTTGTTGAAGGCGTCAGCATAATGCAATGACAGATGCTCCTCAGGGTCCGTTGCTCGTATCTCATAAATGTTGCACAGGCAGGATTCTTTTGAAGGAAAACAAACCTTGGCTACAGTCAGGTGCTTCAACACAGGAGCAATATTCCAAACAAACAGCATCAGCTGCCCACTTCAACTCTCTGCAGCTCGTGTGTCATTTTGTGTGCACGGCTGTCGGTCTGTTTAGCCGTACATTTGTCTGTGTGTGTGCCTTCTTTTCTTGTGCACACACAAAGGCGCACACCGCATTTCCTCTCTCACGCACAAACCGATTAGATTGCAAATATCACGCTGTTACGGCAAACTCTCCATAACCTGCTGCAGGATATTGTGGATTAGCCTCGGCTGTAGTAAATAACCATATGTGTGCTTTGGTGTGATTCTCTGAAACAATGAAATGTGTTTTGAAACATTGACATAGTAAATTTTATGCAATGTCACTAATAATATGGAGTGACAGACCCCTGCGATTAAGCGACTGTGAACATTCGTGGTTTATGCAGCTATTGATGCCTTATGCTGCTGCAGCCAGTCTGAATGAGCCTGATACAGACATGTAACTCACTTATGTGATCAATGTGTTTATGAATCAGCCACGATATTTGCTGATAATGAGCGAGTACAATAATATGTTGATTTCATTTAAAATTTTTGCGATGTTCAGTGCTGATTAGCAAATGCTGGCATGTCAACATGCTAAACTAAGTTGATGAACATGGAAAAAAATTATACCTGCCAAAATCAGCATGTTAGCGTTGTCATTGTAAGCATGTTAGCATGCTCAAAGCACTGCTGAGACAAACTACAGCATCACAGAGCCGCGAGCATGACTGGAGCCTCTCTCTCTTGTTTTTCTCTCTATACTTGTGTAGGAGGTTGTGCTATTTCTGTAATTTGCAAAACAGTTGAGAGCAAACCTGTTTGTTACAGGTGGAGCCAATAACTTGATTTCCTGATGTTTGCACTTCTGTGTTGGTTAGTTTAAGAATAGCATTTCTTCCTTTCAGATGAAGTTTAAACACTATAAACACATTATTCAATTTTCCGATACGTCTCGAATGAAAGGGTTACCATGGAGTTTTCATATAGAGTTTCCACAGAGAGGTGTGAATGCCTACAATCTCTAAGAAATGATCTAACCAGGCAGAGAATTTGAGATAAAACAAGATGTATGTGAAGATTCTCAGACATCCAGGTCAACGATTTCAACAACTGCCGTTAAAACAACCAGGGGCACTATGAACCAGGTGGCATCAATGACCGGTCAGTTAGAACTGATGACACTTTTGGATGAAAGGCGAAACATTTTAAAGTATCTGTAAACGGAGTCCCGCCGTCCTTGGATGATACAAAGCAAGATTCTGCCACAAACACCTCCTTTTTCTTCTACTTTCATGCATATTTATGTTACTCTAATTTTCATGTATCCAAAGTTGATATCTAATTACCGCGCTTGTCTTAAGGAGTTCTCATTTTGCCTTTTTTTTTTTTTTTTTTGGGTTGTTGTTGCTGTGCAGCTTTCTTTGGGACCTGAATCTTTTCTGTCTCGTCCTCATTTGTACATGATGTAGCTTTAACCAACTTTAAGTGTAAATTACCCCGAGGGCGTCGGAATATGCTTCCAATTTCTTCCACGGCAAATGAAAGCGAATTCATCAACAAATGCAGAGGGGCAGACTTTGCTGTGCAGCACAATACGCTCTAAACATTCAATAACTGTGTCCTGACTGCAGCTGTTGTTGCTGTATGTCTCATTTTAATCAGTAAATAAGCCGGTGAGCGCGCTTTTCTGATGCTATTCTGACTTTCTGTTCATTTATCTATTAGTCTGATGAATCCGAGTTCTCTATAATCCTCTAAAAACCCAGGAGATGTAATGGACGGCCTGCAGCTGTGCATACAGATGTGTCTGAGTTTGACTGAAAGGCTGCCAGATGTGTGTTTAAAATTGATTATTTTGACATTTTAAATCCTGTGGACACAATAATCTGAACCCAAATGCATTTTGCTCCACCTTGAACCCAGCTCCTGTAACAGCCTCGATGAGATGTAGGGCAGAAAGTTTCATTCCACCAGCCTACCAAAGTCTTTCACCTCAGCATCTACTCCCCCACCCACTTTTTCACCAACACATCTAATCACTCACTGTATGAGCAGACCCAGCTGAGTGCCATGGATAGCAGCGGTTATTGAATTCCAAGTTCATCCACAGGTTGTAAAGAGCCCTCAATAATATGATGAATCCGTAATGATCCCAGCATGGGGTTAACATTAAGGCATGACGAGTGAATAATAGTGGTGTCTATGATTTCCCACTGCGCCGTGGATGAAATTAATATCCTCTGGTGTGAACTAATTGGCTCGGAGCCTGAGGGTTGAAAGACGAGCCGGATGAGGAGCGAGGCGTGTGCGTTAGGTGCTCGTGTGCACACGCTTGTGTGTGATCGCAGATTTAAAATGCTTCCATTAAATATAAGGGTTGTGTATGTGACTTGTGCTACAGCGGTTAATGTCCGTGCATTCCTCACTGCATACATCTCCGCCTGCAAACAGCCCCAAACACAGCCAAACAACATTTGTCTCGTACAGCCTCAATTCAATTTTCATTTTTTCTTTCAAATTTGCTGCTGCGAAATTGTTCATCCTTTTAAAGAGAAATCCATCAGCGCCTCGGAGAGCGGGAACGCGAAAAGTATCGGCGAAAGATGGAGCAGACACGTCTCAGATTTTCATCCACGACATCAGTGATCCTCTCTGAATTCCTCAATGCGGCATAATCCTCAGCCAGTGGGGAAATGTGAGAAACTTCACAAAGTAATTTACACTCTAATGTCTATTTTCCCCGAGAACAGCAATGGGACGCAATTTAAGGATACCACAGTCACATTTTCCTTATTTTCTAAGATAATACCAAGAGGCTTCCATTCAGTTCTATCAACTTACTTTTTTTTCTGTCTTTGAATGAGTGGCATGCTCAGAATAGACAAGTAACATCAGGCCAAATAGATGGTCTCCTACTTTCAGAACAGGCACTGCAGATTAATTTAAAGCTGTACAAGCAATCAAAAGTTTGAAGCACACTTAGAGGAGGCACTGGGCTGTCAGGTATAAATATTTACAGATGCCACTTTTTCTACTTGTAATGAAATTAGTTGAGTCAGTACGTCTGCGTGGTGGCTTCTTACCAGGAAATGACTGCAGTGGAAGTCAGGGATAGACTCTTTCACTGACAGTAAGGTACCAAGATGTTCCTTCCGCTTTCAGCCATGCTTGTAGTTGCTATGATTAATGACGCCTTTACGGCAACAAGTCAGATTACCACCATTATCACCGCCATCACATTAACGTGAGCTGTACGATATGGCACGCTCCCAGTGGTCAAACACAATTTCATCGTAATTTATCCGAATAATCTGAACGGCAGGAGTTGGACGCCACAAGTTTCGACCCCTCTAGAGCCGCATTCCCATTCGTACACGAGGAGACAAATCACCTCCAGCATATTGCCAAGTAAAAGCCGGTCCATGACAACACATGGTGCTGATTTCTGTCAAAAATCCAGGTTTCCCTGCAGTGCATGGGTGGCTGACAAGCACAAGCATGCTCTATATTTAGCATGTACAGGAAGTTCCCGATACGTCCATGTTTTCCTAGATTTCCCTCCTCATCTCTTAGCCTCTCTCTTCCTTTCTTATTTCTCTTGTCATGTCTCCTCCTCCCTCGTTTATCTCTTCCTCTTTCTCACAGACCTCCTCTCTTATCTCTCCCCCTCTCCCCAGGCAACCCCTGCGTCTCCCCCCTCCCTCCCGTTATCCTCCTCTCAGCCTGTGTGGCTCTCTGTGCTCCATTGCCCTTTATGACCTGTAATCCATGCTTATTAAACAAGGTGCCTGTGCCATTAAGAGTGGAAAATGAGCCTTAATGGCAACGCCGCTGGCAGCGCCCGCTGCCTCAATGCCATTTCGCACTTATGGGCGACGCTACATTAGCACCGTAATTCGAGCGGCCTTGCATCGCTGCCTCTGAAAATATTTTCATAATTTTCCTCTCCATCTACTATCCCTCCACTGTCTCCAGATTGATGTTAAAGGCTGTGCTGGATTGTCACAAGCGTCTGGCTGGAGGTGGATCGAAAATGGTTAAACCAAGGTAAAGCTACTTTATCAAGATGAGTCTATCAAGGTGACACACTACACCTCTTTTGTTTTTAACCTCCCATGCCCTACAGTGGAACGACCTCAGTAAGTCATGTTGAAGAGTGGTGGTGGTTGGAGTCTGATGGAGGGAGTTGAAGGGGCACAGAGAGTTGAAGGCTCCCCACGATGGCAAATTGATTTATTTTGTAGTCACTTATGCTTTGGAGGGCGAACCAGTGAGGACAATAGAACAACTCGAGGTACGAGTACTGGATCATTACAGGAATCTTCCTGGACCTGGCGAGGATAATGTCTCCTAATCTCAGAGGCACTGCAGGATACATTTTAGATGCGTCCTTCTGGGTTATAGAAATCTCAATTTGAACCTCAAACAGCTTTTCACTAGAAATTTCATTATTTTTCTTCACACATGAACATGAACTCACCACGCCATAATTTGTTGAAGCATTTTGTAATTGTGGTTGATGACTCAAGTGGTCTGAACAGTGTATAGTTCCCTCAAGGACTGTCCGCCGAGGGAAACCGAGAGCATCCATAGTTTCAGCAAACGGCCAGAATCTTCACATCTCTTATGTTCAACACAGCCCTCTAACGGCTGTAGGAATTTGAACTGTCGACTGCAAAAGAGGGAGTAATGTACAGTGTTATAGAGCCGTGAAATCTGATTGAGAGGAGGTCAGGTGGTTGGATGGGTCAGCAGAACCTTGGACATTGACGATGATATCCTACCTGTTGTGGTGGACTTTATTCCGTTGTATCAATGCTCAGAATAGATGCAGAATAGATTAGATGTTGCCCAATCTTAACAACGTTGTTAACGTTGTAAGTTAATCATGATCCTGCCCAAACCCTAACAAAGTCTGTTTGTGCCTAAACCCTACCAAACCTCAATCAAACTATAGCGTTGTTTCATTTATTTTTTATTTTATTTTTATTTTTATTAACAGCTGTGGATGATGTTGTCCTGCCAACAGAGGGGACAATTACAAAAGATCTATTTTGTCTTTAAATCTGAAGGACTTTCGGTAGCTCATCCTGTCATATCACACACATGCGTAGCTGCTGTGAGATGCGATGACTATCCAGACCTCAGCAATATTCTGGTAACTGGGGCCTAACTGGTATGTGCATGGAATCGTTCAGTTAAAGGGGTTTTGATGTTTGTTGTGCACAGGCAGCCTGGTCAAGCGCTTTAAATGAAGGTTTGTACCCCGTTGTTTCGTACACTCCATGTATTTTGATCTAATTTCACCAGAGTCACGCAGAGCATGAAGAGACTATCGGCTCGTGTTGAACGTCCCCTACAGCTTGATTGAAGCGTGTTGCTTAATTTTGTTTACAATGTATTAGATGAGTATATCACTGCCGGCAGGTAAAGTGCTGTGGCACATTAATTAAAGTTAATAGGCAGCTAAGGGAGAGGGACGTGGAGGCCCCTGTCGAACAAACATGGCGCTGAGGTTGTGTGAAAAATGCTGATCGCAGACTGCATTTCTCTGCCTTTCTGCTTCACGTACGCACAGACACACACTGAGACACTGGCCCAGAGTCACCGAGCAGGAGGTTGAAAGTGGGCAGAAGTTGAGAAATGAGTCACGCAGTGCCAGAGGCTGTTTGTGCATGTGTGTGAGTATGTTCCGTATGTGTGAGCATTTTGCATCAGTGAGCGTGGGAGTGCAAGTTTGTGGAGCTGTTTTTGAAATCACTGTCTGTAAAATATGTGAATTAATGTTTTGTTTTCACTTCGGCTTTCATGTTTTCTGTATGTGTGTGCAAGTATGTGGGTTGTTGCATAATTCGAAACAGAAGACACAGTGGACTTCTGACATGAAAGGATCATACCAGCGGTGGCTGATAGTCATGATGAGCCCCAGCGAAAGGTTTACAGAAGCACATCTGCTGTTGCATGGTTTTTAATGTCGGGTGTGTGTGTGTGTGTGTGTGTGTGTGTGTGTGTATTTCTCTCTCCTCATCTCACCTGCAGTGTTGTACCCCAAATTGCAGATTCTTGAAGTACGGGTAATAGTAACATCTCCTGATAATCTCAATAAGTAAGGGATAATGCCCGACGAGGTGTCCATTATCTTCGCGGAAGCAACCGTCCTCCACTTAGCGTTAGACGGTTCACGCCTCTGCGTCGTCCATTCATAATGATAAGTTAGACAGTGAAACTCAGAGGAAAAACAAGTGCAGAAAAGATTAAACTGATTGTAATAGCAACTGATAGTTAGTTAGTATACTACTCCAGCAAAATGAATGAGGATCATTAAATCTATGTAAATTGAATCACTGTAAATGTAAAACGTTATCAAAGTTCAAGGTTAGTTTAGTTCTCATTCTGCCACATTAGGTTGGAGGGCTGTGTTGAATAGTTTGCAGCCTTAAAGCTTCATATCATAATGTTTGACATTCGAATTGTAAACCAGCATTCAAATGCTGCACAGCTTTTTAAAAAATGTTATTGTGTTTAAATCTCTGCACGGATGCATTTAAAGTTTCGTCTACACTAATTTTATTAGTATTTTACTCTTTGTAGAATTTGATTGCAGTAGTGGACATAGGATTGTTTCTGACTCGCAGGATCCAAGTATCAATAACTCAAAAACAACATTTTGTGCTTGCTGCACATGAAACAGGAGGTCTAGCAGCAATCTAAACAAAACTAGTGAACTATTTCTTATGGTGGGGTACAGATGATGAGTTGAGGAGTCTACAAGTCCTGCATTATTGCTGATTTCCTCCGAAAACAGCAGAGTTCTCTTCGTGTCGGGGGTTGCAGTCGTGTCCTGGGTGGGCGGCGTGAACAGGAGGGGGCTGAGCACACAGCCCTGGGGGGTTCCTATGTTCAACACAAGAGTGGAGGAGGTGTGACTGCCAGTCTGAACTGTCTGTGGTCTGTTGACTGGATGATTCTTTAAGCACATGATACATGACTGTAAAGTTAGTCATGAAATATGAAACGTTTCATTTATCATCTATCTATCTATCTGTCAAGCCGATACTGGAAAAGAGGACTCAGGCGCAGAGTACACAGCAACCGAGTTTATTTATTCACAACTCACCAAAGACCCCTCGACAGGCGTGAAAACAATAGCTGTGAAATTACTCTTAATAAATATAATGAGGACCTGACTGTGGTCTAGGGAAACCAAACGAATAACTAGAATAACGTAAATCGCTCAAAGAGGAGGAATATAGGCTATGAAACTTAAGAAACAATAACCGCTCCAAAGGGAGGAAACAAAACAAGGCTATCAAAATTATTCAATGAGGAAAAGATCACTACAAACCAAAATACGCTCCGCTAAAAAGACGGAGGATAATCACAATATCTCTGGGAGGTTAGAACATAAAGCGCTCGCTAGGAGGAGGGGAAGGAAAAGGCAAGGACGAATATACCGGCTATGATAAGACAACAAAAAACGCTCTCACTGAGGATAAGGAAATTTCTGGTAAATAAACACTTAGGACTATGAAACGAGAACAACGAAAAAACACTCTTAAGGAGAACTTTGGAATATCGAGGAATTAACAAAGGAACAGAAAGCTCTGACTAGGCTATGAAACTTAATCAACATAAAACGCTCACGAGGAGGAACAATGGCTTACACGAAGGGATGATCTGTGGTTGTGGTACAAGAGAAGGCACGGGTGATACGACCTATGGACAAACACACACTGGCACGAGACAAGGGAGACGCAGACTATTTAACACATGGAGGGTAATCAGGAACAGGTGGAAACAATGGGTAATCAGGGCGGACGCACAGGACACACGAGGGAGGGCAGGTGCTCTGAAACGAGAGGAGAGTTAGATTCAAAAAATAGAACAGGGGATGACAAGACAAAAACCCAAGACGAGACAAATCTCACCGCGGTGTGACACTATCTATCTATCTATCTATCTATCTATCTATCTATCTGCATATACAGTGTACATTAGTGTGGTGACAGGTGTGGATTACCCCCAAGTTCAAAGTGTCTAGAAATGCAGCTATATTTACAAAGCATCGTGCAGCCAGAGTATTGCATTAACTCATTCCCTTCATTGCCCTGTACTGCCACATCTCTAATGAACGACTCTCTACATGGAGGGCTCTCTCCTCTGTTCTGACACTCTGTGACCTTTGGTGCTCTACAAACAGGCAGCCACTCTTCTGTATGCTGGGGCCACAGTGCACAGTGCATTTGGGCTGCTAATTGTTCTGTGGGTGGACCTGTCATTTACTCCTCCTGGATGCAAACAAGCACTCTTGATACCATGGAAGCATGCAACCACCATATACATCTGGAGAGGAGATGGTAGACTGAGGGACACATACAGTAAGAACACTCATCAGTCAACACAAAGGCAGACCGATAATTTGCAATGATCTCGGTCCATAGTTAGAGGCCTTATGTCTGGTGCAGCTTTTGACGGGGTGAAAAACCTCGTGTATGTACAGTCATTAGCAAGCAGGATGGATGATGCTGACATCGACCAATGAGCTGGAACAATTAACGACAGGGGACTGGGAACATACCTGTGTGCGTGGCTGGACTTCCACTAAATTAACAGGCATTGGAGGGGTTCATTTGAAAAAACAGATATCTTTGATTTGATTTATTTGCCCAAATCCTTTTGTTGTTGTTGTTGTTGTTGTTTTATTATTTTATGAATGGCTTTTTTTCTGTTTTTGCAGATGAACTCTTCTATGATTTACCTTTTTAAACGTGACATTTCTTATTTATCGTGTGTTGAAATCATTTAATTCTTCCATCAGTTTCATGCGTGCATGTGCTCTGGGCACATCCATATTGACAGAGATTGGTCGCATGCAGTTGATGTGTTTTCCCTCTTGACTGCCTCAATCAATTCTTTATTATCCTCAGCAATTAGGAACCTCACAGTGATCAATGATTCCAATAAGCCTCTCTGTGGGTTCAGTGAGAAGGTCGGTCCCCTTTATCTCTCGGCTTCTCTCTAGTCACATGGCTAAAGTACACATATGATATCTGCATATGGTTAAATACCACTGCACTAATCCCTATAAACAGATGGGTTCTGAGACTGCCACCTCACTACATAACACAGGGGTAAAATAACCAACAGTCTCTGTAGTTTCAGTATATTGGGGATATAATATAAAATAAAAAAAATAAGTTCATCAATATCAATTTAGCCAAGCATGAACCACAGTTATCTGGAACTGCGGTTTTATTTATTTATTTATTTTTTGCTATTTCTGGTGATGGTGCACCAAAATGGAGGCCAGATGTCCCAGGAGTTCAGAGTGAGGCTGCAGCCGTCTGTCAAGAGCATCACTTTCAGCTTGGCTATAGTGTGGCTTCATGCCTTTGATGTTACCCAGCCTATAAGTTGTTGTGAACTCTTAACAATATGCAAATTTGATAAAAGCACAGCTGAATCCCCAGACTGTTTTCTCATTTGCATGACTGTCCGTGACACCTGCCAGAATGTCAGCCAGTTTCAGTTTGTCTAGGCCAAAGTCCTGAAGTTGAACAGAAAAGCAGAGGATGTTTTGAGGAGACAGGAAATATTCTTCCCTCTTCTGCAGTTGTTCTTTATCTGAGTTATGAATTGACGCAAAGGCTGCCAACTGTCAATAATGTTAAATGTTATTCAAACATGCATGAATGTTTGCATGCACGTTATGTACACTCAAAAATGCTCACCCTCACATACAGTATAAACAAATGCACCGGCTGATCCATCATCGTCCTATGAATTAATAATCAGAAAATAGCAGCGGTGTCGGAGTAAATGTCGGCCCCTCTCTCAGCGGATTGCATTAAAAAAACATCTCTGAAAAGCCACATATTTCCCCGCAGGGAGTCACCAAACTGTTCAAGAGAGGGGAAGAAAGGGGAAGGATGGTGCACATGCAGATGTAGCCATCACGCTTTTTACTTTCTTTCAGCATTTCAGTATATTCATTTTGGAAATCGTGTACCTCTGTTGTTGCAAATATGCATGTGGAAAACACCTGCTGTGAATAGAGTATCATCATTTATTTATCTATTTTCTGTTCAAGTCCAAAGTTATCAAGATGCTGGCACTATGAGAGCTGACTGCAAACAAGATTCAGTATAATCTATAAGTGAGTGGGACGTGTGTGTGTGTGTGTGTGTGTGTGTGTGTGTGTGTGTGTGTGTGTGTGTGTGTGGTTGAATAACACTGATGTGACCTTCTGACCTCTGTTGATTTTCTTGGTATGAAAAATATCCAGCAAAGGATGCTCATGTCCATCGTCTGCACCATGACCAGCCAAATAAAAGACCTGACTGACAAACCTTCACATTCTGTGCTTAATTTACTGTACAGGGTTGTCTTCTGTTGCTCTCCTGACTTAAATACTATAATTATATAATAAATGGGGCTTGAACGGTTATTTTCCATTATCGATTAATCTGCTGATTATTCAGTTAGTTGTTTGGTCTATGAAATGTCAGAAAAATCTCCAGAGCCTGTGGCAGCGTCTTCAAATATCTTTATCTGCTCAATAAACAGCACAAACCCATAAATATTCAGCTCACCAAGATATAAAACAGAGATAAAGAGAAGCGCCTCATTGGAGGAGTGTGAACAAGCAAATGTTGGGCATTTTTGCTTGAAAAATGACTACAATGATCAATCAATCACGAAAATAGCTGCAGAATAAATTGCGGAAATGTCGATCAGCTTATCAATCGGCCGTTTCAATTGTAATATTAAATGTATTTTGGAATATTAACAACTTTTGAAACACACTGCTGTCTTCATTTCCACAGTGTTTGATATAACTTGAATCTATTTCTAAGCTCAATCATTATCTGAACAGAGTGAAATGCCTACATTTTCCACCAATGAGGTTCGTCCCAAATAATCTATTCTGCTCCGTGAACAAAGAGTGCCAAACAAGCAAACTTTTAGCTGCAGGTGGGAGTTACATGTTGGGCCACACTAAAAAAGAGATAAACACTGGCAATCCACCACAGTGAATTAATAATCCCTCCCCGCTGCTTCGCTTTATTCCAGTGCTTGAGGGCAGTGGAAGTTAGGCTGCAGTGTTTCTCCTCTACCCGGTCTCCTCCCGCGTGCTCTTTGAAGACTCCATTGTTCCCCCACTTCAAGACGTCTCTGATCCTTTCAAGTGATGCCTCCTTGATTACACAGGATAAATACTTGGCAAGTGTTTTTTTTTTTTTTTTTTATCTTTCCCCTCGAGGCAGGCAGACAAACTTTGGTCATTACCATAATAAGGTAAATCAAACTGTAAAGTGTTGTTCCAACAGTAGCCGAGAAGAAAACTGCTGACGGAAGCGTAACTGGTTGGCAGATCTTCGGGGGGGAAAGCTTGTTTGTAATTGCCTCAGCTACAACACAGTTCCCCCTTTGAAATACAGACTCCACTTGACTCCTGTAAGTAGAGTCGATCTTTGCAGTTTGGTACTTTGATGAGAAAGTGGTTGGTGAGCGGGGTGTGCACACTCCTTCTGTTGAGCCCTAAAGAGGACAGGTGAGCAAAAATACGGGGGGGAAGAAGAATTATATTTCCAAAGGAACATAATAGCTGAAATAAACCTACTGCTCTGCTTTAATACATTTGCATATTTGCAGTAAATAGTATATAGTATAATAGTATAATAGTTTACGCTGCATTCATACTCCAATAAAATAGTCCTCCAAATTAAATGTCAAAACACATAGCTTGTTCATGCCCTTTATATCAATGCAAGGAGCATTTTCTGATCTGATCACTCACTTACGCTTAGGAAAAGATCATAGTTTGGGTTAAGGTAAGTACCCAGTTAAATACACATTATCCAGTTTCTACATAAACTGGGCTTTCTAGCTTTGATGAAGGTAGGGTTATTGCAGGACTTTGTTTATGCTCTGTGTACCTAATATAGTAGCAACTGAATATGTCTACTTTGAATATTTCTATTTGTATTTGTATGCAATGGATCAGCCACAGCTTCTGCTGACCTGTGCTGTCTCTAATAAAGGTAGAAAATGCCAAATAAATCTCTTCTATAGCTATGCTACAGCTATATTACCTTTAAAATGACATCATTCCAGAAATGATGTCGCTTTGTTTTCTGTGTCAGTCACTATTAATGCTTATGCTCCTTGCTTTAAAACGTATTGCATCCCCAAGAAGATGAAAGGACGCCAGCAAAATATAAATGCTTTAAACACTAAGTGCACTAGAGCAAACAGTGCATTAACATAAATTATATTTTCTCTCCATAATGACAAATAAAATTGCTGACCCATTACTGACAGCAGCAAAGTTTGAGGTAGAGCGAGCTCACAGCAGCCTGGTTTTCATTCAGACCCAACCAGACATATCCAGAGAGTTATACCTCCAGAGGAAACAACAAATTTCACCCCATACCATGCTGCCACATAAACTGCACTGCTACCCCTCTTTCAGACCGCACTTTGCAGACCACTCAGGGTTCTGACTCTTAACATCCTGCTGATGGAGGGAAAGTGATCCAGGTCTGACTGCGGGCAGCTCGGGCCACTGAGCCGAGGCTGATGACTCACATCTCTTTCTGAGCCTCCCAGAAGCGGTTCAATACCTGTACTTCCTCAACAGTTCAGGGCTGAAGTCAACCCCCTGCGGCCCTGTTTGGCAGTGTAGAGGAGAGGGTTTATATGATGTTTGATATGGCTGTAAATGATGATGACAAATTGATGTGATGCTCAGAAGCCTGACAGCAAGAGGTCTATGAGAAGGAAGGAAGTTTCAGAGGAAGACTGCACGATACCCTGCCAAACTCTCCAGTCTACAATTTCTGAAAGCTATTTTCTCTATACTGTGTGCTGATTGTGATTGAGCACATTAGCAGTGAATCTCTTAATTGCACAAATTTGATAATATAATATATGATTAAATCCACTGAGGAAAACATAATTACCCATAATCTCTCAGACTGAAGGAGGAAAGATGGAGGAACAAATTGTAAGCACTACATGTCTTTGTGATAACAATGTAGAGTGAAAAGACTTTTCCTCTTTCAGATGTAACAGTCTTCCAATTTCTGACCTCTTGCACATGAATTTCAAACAGTGCTCACAGGAAAGAGAAATCTCAGAAGCCGAATGCCACTTTTTATTTCTCTCCTTTTACAGGTTCTTCATGTTCAATATATCTTACCCTCAACTTCAATATATCTTTCCTTCAACTTATATACAGATGGATGGATGGACGGATGAAGGGGTGGCTCAGGTTGGTGGTTGCATCCCTGGCCCCTGCGGTCTACATGTCAAAGTGTCCTTGAGCAAGTTTCTGTGTGATTGATTATTGCTCATGATGAGCAGGTAGCACCTTGCACAGTATGTGAAAGTGTATGTGTCAACAGTTGAAGGCTGGCTTGTGCTGTAAAGTGCTTCGAGTGGTTGGTAAGACTAGAAACGTGCGATATATACAACCATTTAGCATGAATGGTGGATATTTATATATTTTAATACCATGAAACTGACACTCCACATTAGTACTTATAGAAACTGATGTCTAAATTAATGTTAATAGCACCAAGTGTGCTGTTTCAAGGCTTAGAGGCTTAAGTAGATATTCTACAACCCAGATGACTAAGAGCAATCAAAGACAAGTTAATGTAATATTCATGTAGGCCCATTGCTCACACAGAGCCTCTTCAGCATTCATTGAAAATGATTTATGATGTATTTTTGACCCCACCACTTTATTCCTCCATAAAACAATCATTTCAACACAACACTGATTGTTGTAATTTTCCAAAATGCAAATTTTTATCTTGTAGTGCTGGACCTCTTCCTGTTGTTATTGTAATTTGAGAGTCTGCAGCATAATGCTTCTAAGACCCATCTGCAAAAAAAAAAAAAAAAAAAAAAAAAAAAAAAAAAGGTAAATTATCTGTTGTTAAACCTGTATGAATTGTTTTCAGGGCATCTCAACAAACTGGAAACACAATGTGATATTTTCATCTTATAAAGTTGATTTGGAAAATAGCCCATTTACACATACAGCAGACCCAGAGCATTAGCATTCATTTGGAGCCATGTTTCTAGCCACCTGATGAATGTAAGTCCAATATTCACTCTCTTTTATCTGTTTTTTTTTTTTTTTTTTTTTTTTTTTTTTTTTTGTCTCTACCAACTCCTGAGGGAAATATCTGGCTCTTTAGCTGTTAAGTGCTACACTACATTATGTTTACTAGCTAGTCACTTACTGTCTGCCATTTCATGCTGAGCACACAATGGGTACAGTGGGTTTGTTAAGGGACTAAATTAAACACAGAGTCTAGTATGAGATTTGAAGTATTTTTTATTGTAAAAGACTGGGTAGCAGAGCAGAATTCAGGGAGTTGCTTGGCTGAGCTGGGCTCTGACACAGAAGAGCAGGGCAGACAAGACTGTTTCTCCTCCGCCTTGTAAACCTGGAACCTCCTGTCCAGAGGAGGGACCCACGGGCAAGTGGCCTGGGAGCCAGAGGTTAGAGGGCTGGATAGGGGCATTGTGGGAGACCTCAGTCAGGCTGCCTGGAGGCTGGACAGATGGGCAAAGCCACCCTGGAGGTCAATCAGATGGGCAAAAGTGCTTGGGATTTCAGGAGGACAACCAGAAAGCTGGTCTGATGGGTGAGACTCGCAGTGAAGACAAACCCTCCCTGATGGCAGGGCAGGAGGCCAGCAGCAACTTTAGGACTCGTTTGGAGGTTGTGCAGGAGGCTAGCGGTGAAGGCAGATCCCCTCTGGAGGTGAGGCTGGAGATGTGGCTGTTGATAAGGACCAGAAACCAGGGGCTGGAGATCTGAGCTGGAGGACGGGAAAAGGGCAGTAAGGTTGGAGTCCGGCAGCTGTCTTACTGTCAGAGAGGCCAGGAAAATAATGAAACAACACCACAGTGGACTGCTGCAGCTCACAAAGAACAGGAAGTTGCTGCAGTTTAGGCACAGGTGTTGGCTGGACCATCAACGGGAAACCAGGAGCAAATGTTGGCTGGATGGCGACGAGAAACCAGGAGCAAGTATATTGCCACACCGCTGATGTGGAACCAGCAGCAGGTATCAGCCGAGCCCCTGACAGGGAGCCAGAACCAGACCCAGGGACTGGAGAGACATCATCCAGGGCACTGGGCAGTGGAACTGATAGGAGAGTAGCAGGCTGGTAGCTAGCCAACTCTGAAACCGGAGCTGGCAGGAGGTTAGCAGGCCAGTGGCTTGCTGACTCAGGATCTGGAGCTGGCAGGGGGCTAGACGGACAGAGAGAATATGGTTGGCTGGAGGTAGGCTCAGGACAGGAATCGAGCTCCGTGCCTGCTGGGAGCTAGTTTGCTGAAGGCTAACACACTGGATTGCAGACTGGTGGCTGGCGAGCTGGTTGTTAACAAGCTGAGGTGCAGACTGGAAGCTAATTGGCTGGATGCTAGCATGCCGGAGACTAGCTGTCTCTGAACGCTAGCAGGCTGTAGGTTAGCAAGCTGGGGTGAAGGCTGGAGGCTTGCATGCTGGAAGTTAGCTTGCTGAAGGCTAGTAAGTTTCATGCTAGGAACCTGGGGCTAAAGCTTGGGCTGATAGCTGGGAATGAGTGTCCAGTATGAAGTCTGAGGTATACTGTGTTACAATAGAATGGGTTGCAGAGCTGAATCCAGAGCAGAATCCAGGGACGCTGGGCTGAGCTGGGATCCGAGACAGAGGATCAGGGCATAGGATACAAAGGGAACAGAGCAGATGGAACTGCAGGGAGAGGAGAAATAGGATTAGCCTCAGAGAACAGTAGACAGTGACAGTAACTGTATGCAGAACAGAAAATTGGTAAAGAACCGGCTCAAAGCATTGCAACACTTCCTGGCAGCAGAGTCTACGATCCGGCAGCATGGATGTGGCAGAGCTGAACCTTTTTAGGAGCCTTGATTTACAGAATGGTTTGCAGCTGGATCTGGCGCACCAGTCTCAGCTCAGGCGATCACAGGCAGAGAGGGAGACAGAGAGAGACTAACAGGAGCACAGGAGACCCAGGGAAGGGGAAACATAAGGAAATACAAGGAAAAAAACTGGGACACAGCTATAGGTGTGACTGGCTTTTCAGCTTTTTTTTTATTGAAACAGCTGCTTTCTGCTGCTGGAAACGATGTTAATGAAAAAGGTGAGACTGAAACGAAAGAGTAGAGCTGCAGATGGCGCAACCAAAACAACGAGCTAAAAGGCGCTTAAGTTGGACCACAGAGTTGGACTTCCTTGCTCCAGACCACACTAAAGAACAATCAGTTGTTTACTACTCAGTGGTAGAAGGTCTGCAGCAGCCGGCTGTACACTGAAGGATCTGAGTCTCCTCAAGAAGACTGAGAAAGTCTGCTCTGTCCTTTCCTGAGGGGCCCTTTTTTTGTGTGTTGATCTATATATATATATGATTAATATAAAAACATTGCAGCTTTAAATAAAATTAGACTACAAACCCTAAATGCCTTCAGAGTTGTTTTGGATCAGTTGTTTTTAGTACAGCATTAATCATGCTTTAAAATATTAATTTCGGCCCTAAAGTATATTTCAAGGTTCTATGCATTCTGAAAATGATCCACAGTATGCTCAGCACTGCAAACACAGGTATTGGTTTTGCTCCCAGTGACAATAGACTGAGTGATTCTCCAAAATAGTCTATGGATTAGCATTAAGCTTGCGTTTGTATAATTATACCAAACAGACCTACACTCCCTTAGCCTCCACTTCAGTGCAGTGAGAGAGAAACTAATCAGATTTATCGCAGGGTAGCTTTATAATTATTTACTCCATTAGCCATTAGTGGTCGACACAAAGTGCACTGGCTCGCAAAATTAGAATCCTTATCTGAATGTTCCAGAACCGTCACTGTATTCTCTAAGAATGTGTAAATGCAGCGGGATGTGTCCTAACCGAGAGGCTCCGGGTAGACAAGGACACATTGAGGACACGTCAGTATGTGGCACCAAGACGTTTTTGCAGCGCGGTGGGAGATTCCAGAGAAACAGTGGTAGTTTCCTCAGGGGATCAAAGCTCTCGTTTGCATTGAAACCATCAAACGGAAAAGCCCTTGTGCTGAATGTTGAGGATCTGGGTGAGTTGCTTTTGCCTGAAGATCACCGGGTTGTTTCGACAGTACAGAAATAAACATTCGGCTCATTTCAGCACTCATCAGCGCCATAGTCGTGATAATTTATTCCACAATGGTAAGCTAACCGTTTCATGTCTTCTGCATCACAAGCATATCTAGATTTTTCCAGATTGACTGTCCTCTGAAAATAAATCTATGGAAAAAGTGTGTTCTCAGTTTAATGGCTCCTTGTTTTCTGAAAGGCCATATGCTGCTCGTACAATAACCAATTCCAAGCGTGCCGTCATATGTAACACATCTTAAAATCTTTCAGTCACTTCAAACTGCAATAGCCAAGGACAGTTTGACGCAGGGGTGTTTCTGCCTTCCTAGAACTGCAGGATGAAACAAGGAGAAATGGCTAAGTATATTTGCATTGGCCTGTTTGTGAGGGATGTGGGATGTGAAGGGTGATACGTTATAATGACGTTAAAACGACTGTCCAATAAATTGAATTGCAGCGTAACGAACAACAAAAGATTTACTTATATTTCCCTTATCTCCATTTCTGATCACTGTCACCCACCACCGGTTTAAGAGATTATGAGCACTGGGCTGGACATATCATCAACAATTGAAGGTCAGGGGAACAGAAATATCAGGGATTCAGCCTTAAACAAGTGCCATGTAAACCCCAACCTCCCACTGATATGGAGGGCTTCCACCAGCACCCTCCTGGACCTCAGTGGGATTTTGACCTTTCCACTTCACTGGGAGGATAAGTGAGGTGGAGACTGTTCTACAGAGCACATCCTCCAGCTTGATCAACAGTGCGTGCAGAGTACTGTATCCTACATGACACCTTGTACTGTTTTCAGATGCTGCAGGTGAGGGGAAAATATAAAGCACAAGCCCCACATGTATACTCTCTATGAGGTTGTTGTCGATTGACAGATGAAAAATAAGTTACAGACTAACAAGAACTCAGCAATAATTGTTGAGAGATTTGCCAGCAACTGTTAAGAAGCATGACCCCCTGGTCTTCCTGTTGGTACAGTAGAAACAAATGGCAGAGAAGGGCAACACCTCTCTCAGGGGACGGCAGAGACATGAGGACCTCCAGTTCTGGATGACACACCAACACACTGATAGAGCTGACACTGTCTACGTCTCTTCCTTTCTCTCTGCCAGCCTGGGGAAACTTCAAGTGCCTCATTGGCTCAAAGTCTCAAGTGCAGTTGTAGTGGGATAGTGCAATCTTCTGCAATTTCTGAATCATATTGCAGTTTGCAGACAGTCTCTGCTGCGGTTGCCTTTACACTTAGAATAACTGAGCAGATGGGATTTTGAAAGTTCACTTCAAAGGTTCAGATGTTTGATGGTTGTTATAATGAGAGGATTTGTGGTTACACAGGGATTCATATGACACTATTAAAAGCTTCAACTTTCAAATATGAGAGATCTTTATTTTTTTTGATACCTTAAAGGTTTGCTGGGTGGAAATTGGATTTCGTTGTAGCTTACAAAAATCGCACCACCACTAACCACGGGGTGAGTGTCGTATTGGACCAGGAGGTATGAAAGATATCAAGTTAATATTAAAATAGCATGCGTCAGGGAATCCAGCAAATTTTATCTTTTCAATTTCCAAAAGTGAGTCAGTTCATACTCGTCAAACGCTTTAATGCTAATACTGCTGGTTGCCTCAACCAGACACCGTAAGATCGTAAGATACGTCACATTTTTCGAGCAGTGCTCTGAAACCCCCCTGCAGCACCTCGCTTAAATGTTCGCTCAGAGCTTTGAAGGAGTACTGTGCATGAAATTATCAACAAAAGTGTCAGTCAGTGTAGAATAATATCCCATCCAACCACTCCTATTTCAAAACCATTTGAGGCAAGAAAAAAAAGAGTTGTGGCAATGAATTTACCAGTATGATCACTAGAAGAAGGACAAGCAGCTAATCTTCCACTGCCTTCTCATAAGGCTGTTGTAATAACTTAGGAAACACGTCAGCAACCAAACCTGAAGTTAGGTCAGAGGACCATTACGCTAAATTTATACCAGAAGCAGGGGGAAGCACTCCACCTGCAGCTACTCCTAGAATCACTGTATCTCATTTTTATTCCTGCAGATTAGAAAACCTTATTAAAAACCTGATGAAACATAATCAACATGAACATCAGGTTGTATTGAAGAAGTGAAACTAGTGATTTAGAACATAAACTCATTAGGAAACTGTTTGCTGAGGTAATAAATCAAGTGAGAAGTTGGGTAATTTTCTAGTAAGCTTCTTTTTGCAACCAGTTCAGTCTCCCTTTGAAGAGCAGCTGCTGTTATCTGTTGATGGTGCAGCCGAAGAAACCTCCACTTAAATTAAGAGGCCAGTTAAAAAAATTATTGGTACAACAATCGTGCTTCACATGGCGTGAGTAGTTTTACACACAAAAGCGGGGCCCAATAAAGTTCAGCTCACTGTGGCTGCTCCCTGTTGTCTTATTACTCCCTGCTGAATTTAAAACCCATCTGCTGTCAAAAAATGACTGTTGTCATGTTTTGTATGTGCATTTTTAGTGAATGATAGTAATAAAGCTGAAATTGATGTGATAAAATTAGAAATAGCAACACTGGATTGCATGCATGCCTCATTTGCTGTGACCCCCCTCCCCTGGAATTATGAACTCATGAAATTACTACATATAATAGGGCGATAATTACAGATATTGATACATTGAAAGGGTCTTGCATAAAAAAACAGGGTTTCATTTCATGAAAATATTAAGAAATATAAATGCTAGTTTCTAACTGGTTAGTTTTTTATTGCCCTTACACTTTACACATCATCATCACACAACAATGACAGGGAAGGCAACATGAAAACATGACTCTTGCACTTGCCCTCAGCGAGTCGACCTGCAGTCGTGCTGCTGTGGCTGTGGGTTCCAGGCTTTTGCACCCCGAGGACCTGTACCTGCGCCCAGAGGGCAGTGTGGTGATGCGGCGGTTGATTAGGTGAGTGGATTTGTAAATGGTGCTGTGAAGCATGTTGTGTGCTCACTGTATGCAACTAAAAGTCTCCTCCTGTTCAAATCCCTTATAGTGTCAGATTGAACCAACACATTACATGAAGGAGAGCATGGAGAGTGAGACTACGCGTATAGCCATTGCCTGTCGAGGTGATATCTCTTTGAATTGCCAAGAAAGTCAAATTGACACAAAGACACACACACACACAAAGACACAGATGCACCCTGGAGTGACACCTCTGCAGCCCCGGGTTATTTACATGAGCGATGTTGGAACAGGATATATAACACTGCAGTGGTTCCATGTTCCATGCTTGACTCTCCCGCAGCACCTCTGACTGGCATGATGGATTTTGTTCTTTTCATTGCTCAGGTGTGCTCACCTCAGATGAAATGAGACACTTCCTTACGTTCTCACTCTTTTGAGGCAGCCTGTGTGGACGCTTGCTGTGTATCTCTGCCAAACCCTTAAGGCAGCTCATGTGGCGCTCGGCCGTGTTTACCTTAACACATGGCGCCCGTGGACGCGCCGTGGCTGAATGCAGGCATTAAATGGGAACACGGTGCGCGTCTTCTTCATCTCAGGATCCCCCCGAGCCACGCTGCATTAAGTGTCTGTCGCATACTTACTGCTCCATACCCACAAATACCCTCACTTACTCTTGCATGACATACTGCAGTCACACACACATATGCACACTATCTTCCTTTCACACACTAATGACATGACAGCTGCCTCCCCCTTTTATTTTTGTTCTTGGTCTCATATCTTTTATGGCTTATATCTGCAAGGACACGCTCAAACAGTTTGAGGGGCAGTGGTTCAATTTATAGAAATGAAACTGCACCCACACCTCATCCAGAAGCCAATGGTAAAAAGATGCATATGTTAGACTCTGTATACACAATTTTCTGGAGCAGCTGAACTGACAGCAAGACCGAATTTAATATGCTGCAGTATTCTTTTCTTTGTCAGTGCATGTATGTTTTTGCACTCAACATACTTATCTATAATATATGTATGTATTTTGCCCAGATGTATGTGATTGTCAGCTAGTTTTAGTGAGATAGAGAGCACAGTTATACAAAATATTGAACATGTTTGCAGGCTACACTCCGAGAGGGCACAGTGTCAGATCCTGCAACCTTGAGGCTAAAGCACTCTGTTCTCCTGTGGTTCGATCTCTTGGGCGACCACTTAACCTATATCTTGTCCTGCGGGACCGCATGACATTTCAGAGACTGTGCCGACACCCACCCAGACAGCGATCAGTTCTTTCCATGAACCGTCTCTGTCCAGAGTCCTGCAGAGGCTTGCGGCAGAAACAGAAAGAGCGAGTTTAAACAGCGAGACTAGCAGATGCACGAAAATCACTTTTCCCCAACGGCTGTGAAGATGATTAGATGGAATAAGCAAAGCAAAAAATTCATGTAGTGTGCATAGTTTTTTTTATATACTGAGGCTCGAAAAAAGCAAATACTTTTTTTTTTTTTGACAGGCACATCTTATCAAACTCTCTACTTTAGACACTTTGTAGAGTTAGTACATGTTTACTTTTCCACTAACTGCAGCAATTGTCTATGATGGCAGCCTAAGATGTGGTTTACATCCATACAGCAGATGCATCACAAACCTTTTTTTAACCAGCTTTGCATCACCCCCTTCAAAAACTCTGCTGCTGACTTCTGTTGGAAACCTCCTCTTCAGAGATGCTGCCTCTGCATCATGTTGCTCTCTCAGAGGTGCACTTTTCATTCAGAATTCATCATTACTCTGCACCCTATCTTCGAAGTTGCTCTCCCAGCGCCTGTCTTACCAGATTTCTGTAGAGATCTGTATTATTTAGAAAGCAAAACGCAACCATTTCAAAGGTAGCCATTGTTTGCCTCGCTGCACACGCAAGACTTTGATATCAATGTGCCACCCCTCACACAGCGAGTCGATTATAAAAGATTGCACCATTTTCCCTCACACTTAGGTGCATATTGTACATCCACACCTCTCCCTCCCCCGTTGCCACTGAGGCTCCACCAGTTTGAATATTCATACTGTTCCAATACAGCAGAAAGTGGATGTCCTTGAGCATGCATGCTGTTTTATCAGGTTTAGGTTTGCCACAAATGGGACACTTATTGTCCCACATGCTCGTGTCTGAAGAACAGTCCAAGAGAGACTTATTAAAGAGGGTGACGCATGGCATCCATGTCTACCCAGGAGCTAGTTGTAGTTAGTTTCTTAATACAGTTGTTTCAATAAGAGAAACCGCTTGAAAAAATGCAATTTTCTTTCTTTCTCAACTTGAATCTGGAGTTTGTTTTGTATGCAAATTATGAATGATGGATTATAGGAACAATTAGTTACCAAAATCTACTGTAGGCAATAAAAAACCACATGTACCATATGTCAAGTGCACTTTCACACAAGGGAAATTAAGTTTTCGATCTAATATTTAGTATTACAGTCCATGTAATCAGCTCAGTGCCAAAGACGATGACGGTGATGACACCCGGGCGCCACTGTATATTTTTCTTGTGCATAAAAATGAAAAGAATAAAAATTCCCTCAGGCCTTCGCTCGATCAAATATCTGCCATTCAATACTTTCATTTCATATCTCCCTCAAGCCCACACGTCCACATAATACCTTCATCTCACACGGCACAGACTCATTATTTATACAGTACCTGTCTTGGAAAGAATATATGAGATCGGAGTAAATAAGCCATGCGGTGTGTGACTAGAGGCGGCCAGCACGTGAGAATTTACTTAAAAATGCGTCTGTGGAGGGCAGCATTCAGGAAGTGAAAGTAATTCAGTAATGGTAACAGGGAACCCATCCTTGATACCTGCCATTTACACGCTGTGGAGGACAGATGCTCTCTCGCTGGTTCCCCCCTCAGCCAGCACAGATGTGTTTTGTCTTCCTGCCGTGCAGCAATCTGGGCTAAACTGTCCTTTAACATCAAGGCCCTCACGGCACGGCTGGATTTATTCAATCCATTCAATGTTTGTCAGCTTAACTTTAACATTTACATGAAGTCGTTTAAACTCGCACTCAATATCCCATCAACTTTGGAGCGTTTGACTGATCAGCGCGTTCTTACAAAGTTTAATGAAACAAACTGGTAGGTGTCCACAGCCGAGTCTTCAGTGTTTTTAGCCTCTTAGTATGCCGCCCTGTTCCTTAACCTCTCTGATGAAGAAACATATTTATTTACTTTTTGTGCAGGGTGCATTTGATCTACTGCCATTCGGATCCAGTTTTAGGTGAGTGCACGCAAAAAAAATCAAACAGCTCTGCATGATGTTGACATTATTTTCTTTATACACTTACATGTATTGTGTTTCACGTGTGATGGTAATCAAACCAGGCAAAAACCACACTTTAGGGAACAGAATTTCAAAATAATAACTTTCAACTGTTTGAATAGGATGCAAAAATATTGTTTTTACTCTGGTGTGTGAAGGCCAGCACAGAAACCACTGAATACAGTTTGCTTATAGCGGGTTGTGCAGAGGACAGGCTCGTCTCTGTTCCCCCGCTGAGGGTGCTGTTGGTTTTATGCGTCGTCTCTGTCATCTGTTGGAAGGCTTTGATTTCAATTGTTCCTCATTAGTGCTTCTATTCGCCAAAAAAATTGTGTTGGCTATGAAATATTCAGCAGCTCCAATGTGAGTTGAAACTGCCTCTTCTGGATCAACAGCAAGCAGTTTTTCTTTGGATCCAAACAAGTTTCGGGGCATATTTTACTGTTTACTTTGGAGCGTTCAAAGTCTGCGCGCTGTGTTGTTTTGGGTGATCTCATAAACTAAGCCGCTCTCTGAGGGTGTGAATCAGCCAAAGCGAACTCAGGCTTCAATTTGCAATGGCGTCAATACAACAAGACGGCATTAAAGATTTACACAGAAATGACAAATGTCTCTCACATCGGATCGGAAGTGTTGTCAGATGCAGAAGCTGTAGCGGATTATTAAGAAAATATGCTATATGTGATCTGAGGAAATACAGACATGTTGAGCCTCTATAAAGGAGCGCATTGAGTTTTAAACCAGGCCTTCGATGATTTATTCATACAGTAATAAACCTTAGACAGGAAAAATGCAAAATGTAACCGATACATGCCAAATCTAATACAGTACAAAAAGAGGATAAGTGTATTACAGTGGATTTCATTGTTAAAAAACGGCTATACAGGCCACGTAAAAGGCCGAGAGAATTCATCCCAATTACATTTCCTTGATTAGAATTCCAAAGGAGGCTCTGTGTAAGCAGAACAATCTTGTATTGCCTAATATCAATGTTTTATTAGCTGCCAAAGCTTTGTTCCCACTATGAATGGGCATTATCGTGTCATATGAAAAGAATCACTGCTAAGCCCAGAATGAAGTTAGTACCATTGGTATTCAGCTTGTTAAGCTCATATTCGCTTTTAAATCAGTCTTTAGATTACCAGTTTCCTTCTTCTGGGAAGTCATTTTCATATTAATGGATAGAAGCTGTAGCAAATAGCTGGAGACTGTATGTGTGGTATGTATCTGCAGGGAAACTGGCATACATGCAAATGGACTTTTGGAATGAATCAGATCGTATCATGGAGTTATCATACTCCAGTCCAGATGGTTATGCTAATTAAAGGTGGTGCATGCGCATGCACTCGTGATAAGAAATAAAGCTGGAGTGAGGCTGCGGAGCTGTAAGAGCACTTTCTCCTTCAATCATGCACTTACAGGAATGAAAGAGAAGAAGCACAACTTGACCACCAGCCACTTTAACACAACCTTTAGAGGTTAATGCATCAAGGAATGTGCTGTGCTGCAACCTTTTTTCATATTCTTATGGCGAACGAGTTTGCTAAAGCGCGAGAGGGCCGAGATGTGATGATGCAGCGGGTGCTCTGCTCAACCTCCTTTTTCTTTATCCTGTTTTTTGTGATTCACACGTTTGTAATTCAGACAGTTTGGAGACTGGTGTGAAGCTGAAAGCAGCCTCCTGAAAAGCCTCGCGGCGTCTTTTGTGCGAACTGTCTATGAGAAATGCTTTCTGGCCCACAGGAGAGCCAACATTGGCTACCGGTGAAGGCTGACAGCAAATCTGATGGTCTGAGTGCTGCTTGCGGGCTCAGCACAGGCCTGTACCCACACTTTCATACAACCTCTTTCAATATTTGTTCCCCACATGAACATAGTTTAGAAAAGTTTCAAATGCATCAGGGCGCCAGAACTTTGTTTAGTCTTTACAATAATGTGCACGCAGCTGCTTTTAAATGAGTAGCTCCCAGATAACTGTGAACTCATACTTGATAGTAGGAAACATTAAGTTACCTGAGAACAGACTGTTACTGTAGATCCTCATACTTGAGGCTACTCTGGCTCAGGTGGTCCAGCATGGCCCTCCTCCGAAGTGTCCTTGAGCGAGACGTCGGTCTTCAAGCTGCGCCATGTGAGCAGGCCTGTGTGTGAGCGCAACCTTGCCCACTAGAAATTACATTTATGTACTTCTAAATAATCTCCACTGGCAACATTGTTCCAGCTGCAGCTGTGGCTCAGGAGGTGATCAGAGGGTCGGTGGGTTAATCCCCGGCCCGTGCTGCCTACGTGTCCAAGTGTCTTTGTCCCACATGCTCCCGATAGCTGTGTGATGAGCAGGCGGCATCTTGCTGGGAGCCTCTGCCACCACTGTGCGAACGGGTGAATGCTGGCTTATGATGTAAAAAGATGAGAAAAATGCTGCATTTGCTACTTTGTTGTGTTATAGATTTCAGAGGGATCGCATCCTGAGTACTGCTTGTTTAGGCAATTTAGGCAATGGTTGCCTTTTTCATTATATAACCGTAAAAAGAGACAGCAGTGCCCAGCATGAGTAAGTATCCAGCAGATTTTACACCATGTGTGCAGACGTGTTTGTTTGAGAAGGATTTTAATGCTGTGTAGAGTTTTAATCTAGAAATGCATCCTTGTTACTGTATTTGTTTCAACTCTTTTTCAATATTTAACCATGAACATGATCATTTCCTCACCTTTACCAAGTGGTTTGAGAGCCTAAACACAACGCTAATCCTGCTTTAGTGGCTACGAGCAGACATCGTGTAGTGACAGTGGATAAAAGAGTTATTCAGGAGTTACTTTTAAGATGTTATTTTATTCGCACATACTGTCGTCCCCTCTTCCTCTCAAACTTTACCCCAACTCAGGATCTCATGTACCTTATTGTGTTACCAAACACTGAAATATGGACTATTTATTATAGTCTAACACGCCCTCATCCACAGTCAAGTGCATTTCCTTTAGCTGTTGTAAATATAATAAGCACACAAAGACACACTTTTCAAGCCCGATTCCCACAGCGCCAACAGAGTGCACCACTCTGTCACATCACTGACCACATCCCGCATTTAAATACAAAGCTCGGCTGCTCACTGGCCTGTCCTCGGCACCTCCTGGCAATTAGGACTACAAGCCTGAGGGAACGCAGGACAGCCATAAGACTCTGTGCTGCTAATAGGGGTCTGCTGGCCACCAGCTGAAGCAAAACTTTAAAGCGCTTTTAGTCTCATCTCTGCATCTGTCCTCTCTCTCACCCACACAGTCAGAACGAAGTCGATAATATCATCGGCTAAATGCTCAAATCATCTTTTTTACAGATTGCGTTCGGGGTTAACAATGTGTGACCCCTCCGCGGGAAGTAATCATATGTGAGAAGAAGTCAATCAAAATGTGAGGAAGTGGTGACAGGAATGTAATGCAGTGAGGTCGAGGCCATCTTTTTGTTTTTCCCTCCGAAGTGTTATAATCTAAATATCTTGCTTTTCACTTCAGTGCATCAAGGTCACGACAAGCACTGAGTCCATATAAAACCCCTGCTGAAGGTTGTAAGGATGTGAAGTCTGGCTGTTAGAAACACAATTAAGCTAAAACTGCTCTCAACACTCTCATCTCTCCGAGGCATGAATAATTTACAGTACACGCAACACTTCAGAATCTGTCGCAGCTGTAGGGTCCCGAGCACAGCTGGACCCGAACCTCTGCGTGTCCCTGGGTCTTTAATCTTAAAGAGCCAGCCCCTCACCCTCCTGTGCTGTGACTACAACGACCAGAACACAAACACGCGTGAACGCGCAAAGGTTTAAAGGCATGCGTACGCCACACGCTGCTCCCGATTAACGGAGCGTGTAAAGCAGCGTTGAGATCGATCAGGCTAAACCGAACCACTAGCATCAATCTCTGCTCGGCAGAGCTGCATCCGAAGCTTTCAGCCATGCTAACGGTGTGGCTTTGCGGCTGGCAGAGTCGGACCACCACTTTGGTGCAGGCTGAAATAAGCGCTAGATGGATTGTCGTGAACTTGAATACAGACATTCATGGTTCCCAGCGTATGAACCCCTGGCGAACTCACCGAACTCAACCACTATGAGGTTAACCTTTATGGTTTTCAGTAAAATGTCTTGACTTGTGCATTGATTGCCATGAAATTTCCCATACAGACTTTATGCTCCCGTGTGGGTCCATTTTGATCACTTTAATGATCCTCAGATTTTCAATCTATTCATAAGGTCAGCATTTCAACTTGTCCAAGACTTTGATTTATGACCAAATGCCTGCAACACTAATGGCATCATCCTCAGCTGCTCTTTATGTGTAGTGCTGAAGCATGCTAACATACTGATCTTGGATGTTGACCATGGTAACTGTTATACCTGCTTAGCATTAGCATTTTAGTACTGTCATTGTGAGCATGTTAGCATTCTATATTTGCCTTTAATTTAGAGCCATGCTGTGCCAAATTACAGCTTCAGAGCCATTAGCAGTGTTGAGACTCTTGTTATTTCCTCTGGCACACTGGGCTTCAAAGTTTTCCATTTCTTGCAGGATGGGGGTCAGACATGCCTGAGCTTTCTTGGAATGATCACCAGTTGCTGTAAGTTGCAGCGTAACAGAGCGGACACTATGAGGAGTGCATATGTCAGTAATGACAGCCATCGGAGCACAATGCAGGCGAGAGGCAGTGGGTTATTTATATAAGTCCCTAAGTGGGGTACTTGCGAGTTGATCTGGTGGAAACTGACTCGTTCTGACAGCCTCTTAATATGGCAGCACTCAGACATCAGGGAGTGGACTGACCATGTAACAACAGGACCACGCTGCCAGCAAGAACTCCAGCTCCCTTTTATCCTTGTCCCTCTTTCGCTCTAATATCATTTCTCCCAGGCTCTCTTTCTCATCTCTAACATTTGGTTGCTGTTGTTCTTGTTGTTCTACCTCTCTATCTGCATGTCTAGTTAATACATCTATTTATTCATCATGATTGTGTGTGATGCACATGTACAAAACTTGTGACCGGAGGTTTTGTGCTATAATGAATACGGCAGCAAAGTGCAGCGCGTACCAAGCATCAGGATCAAGATATAAAAAGGTAAAAAGATAATTAGCAGCACATTTTCTACATTTTCCCTCTGCTTCCTCCTTCCTCCTCACTGTCTCTCTGTCGTCAGACCCAGTGTAATGCAAAAAAATGTCAAACTAGCACATCAGTCCCAAAACTATATGTCCCTAGAGGGAATGCCTCACCTTGTCTTGCAATGCTCCGCCAGCTATGATTGACATGTCAACACCATCCCCTGTCCCTACAGACAGTGAATGACACATTGAGCGCAGAGAGACATCCATTAATAAAACCTGGCGATCATCACAATAAACTTTTGTTGCGAACATCAACACCTTTTTTTATCCGGCGACTTTAACGTTTGCGACGCAGATCCGTCACACGTGCTCCCGCAGAACTGTTATCGGCTTTTATTGGGCTCCGGCGGCCCGTGCACATTGGCGACGTCGGGGACATTTACAACCTGCGTGAAGATTTTATGAAATCACGGCAGGCGACACAGCCAAACATAAAGCAAGCATTCAACAGAAACTCAAATATATCCAAGGCTACAGCATTATTGAATACATAGTTCACATTACATCAGTATTACCTTATTTTGTCTTGGTGCTTTTATATTTAGAGGCTTTTTTTACAGGTCCCACCCTCCGGCGTAGTATTAATATCTGAACCTCTCTGTTGCTGTTCCTACTTTACTGTATATGTGGTAGGCCATGCGTGCAGCACCCCATTACTTTTCTGTTGCAGAAGCCTCCAGATGAGCTGTCGCCTCCAATACGATCAGAACGGCAGAATGGATGGGATTGGTTTGCTGAGCATATGCCCACTCAAATTCAATTTCAAAGTACAGAAGGACCCTAATTTCTAAGTCACTGTGTCAGTCTGAGGGAATGAATGTTGACAACGTCGTCTGCGAAACACGTCGGCGTACACATACAACCCTCATTTCATGCGCGGTGTTGACGCTTCATGTTAGTGTAATTATTGTCTTTCAGTATCGTAAATAGGTTTACACGTGTTTGCAGCATCGCCTCAGGCTTTTCTTTCAGGGGGAAGATTTACAGTCAAATCAATGTTCGTGCCGCTCGGGACGTTAACGGCTCCCGCAGCAGACGTGGATGCACAGTTGCATAGAATTTAATAATGTTTCACTTTAAAAAATCCATCAGCAGCTGAATGTTTTCATTGTGTCCAGCGCAACATCTGAATGGAAATGAATTGCCGCTCTGCAGTGGATGAAAATTGCTAAGTAAAAACTGAAGCACGTGTGAAATGTTGGTGAAGCAGGGGGGGCAGAGGAGGGGAGACCACTTCTCACCTGCCGCACGCTGTCAACGCGCTAAGAGTGCTACTTGACCTTCTGTTTCTACCGCCGAAAACAAAGATCCTCAAGCACTGCTCGTTACGATTTATTAATATCTGTCATCAACACAAGGTCATGGGGGTCTAATAAACAGCCTCCTTCATGTGTCTCCTGCAGCTCGTTTCACCCTAATTACTATCTTGCGTCGGATTTTTTTGTTTATTAGTGCAAGTTTAATCATAGGAACATTTTTTCACACGTTCTCTGCGCTGTGGTAGTCAGCTTTCAGTTGTCATCAGTGACCTTTTTTAACTGGTCTGCAGCAAAGTGCTGCAGCAGAACCAGAGGGTTCCTGCTCGTTCAGTTCAATTAGCAGAGGACGCTGGGGGGTCAAAGGTCATGCTGGTATGCATTGAATCGATTACACTTACGGTTTGATCATGTCCACAGGCGGACACGGGCACTGACCTGTGAAATGAGATTTAGCATTTTAACGCTCAACGAGCTAAGCTAGCGCGTTTGACCATTTAGCTCAATGCGGCGGTGGAGATTTATCATTTAGCTTAGATCAGCAGGATCACCCAAGTATTGGCCGCCGTCTCAAATCAATGCTTTTCCAAACATGCCGCCATCTCAAGCCACCTGCAGCCGCAAATCTTTGTGCATTTCCCCTTTCTCAAGTTGTTCAACTTTGCTTCTGCACTGCTGAGTATTCTGTAGCTTGTCTATGCTCTGCTGTGGAGTGTCAGAAAGGCGCTCCTTTACCTCCACCGCCCCTGTTGTTCGGTCAGTACGCAGCATTGACAACATCTCATGCGCATCTCCTGAAATAAGCTTTGCCTTATCCAACACTTCTTCAATTCCACTCCAAACCTGCCATTTAAAGTGTTTTTTTTATTTTTTTGCTTCATTACGTTTTTAACTATGTACTATAGCATTGTTTTGTAGTCCAACGACAACAAACATTGAGGCAAACAAATGTGAGTCTCAGAGCGGCTGCCTCCTCGTCCTCTACGAACTTCACAAAGCTGCTTTTGTCAAAGAAAATTAGCCAGATACAGAGATGGGGCTGGATAAAAATGTAGTCTTTTATCCAGATGTCAATGGCTCCGGTTCTGTGGAGGGAGGTAGTTATCCTTAAGTAGATAGAGCTTGTTGTGTGCTGATCGATACTTGGCAAACCAGCAGCCCATTAAGTGGTGGGAAAATAGCACAATGATGAACTAAAACCTATACACAGCTTAAGATGCTTCTATGGTTAAAGTATTTGTTTTTAGCTTTTATTTTCCTGCACATTTACACCTTACAAACGGCTTTCCTCCGATCTTAAGTCGTTCCTCTTTGGATTGGAGCAAAGGTGGCGCAGCAGCTCTGGTGAATGTACAGTAAGGGCTGGGACTGAATGCAAACATCTAGAATGATAAAAGAAAATGATTTTCTCCCCATAATTCTTTTTCTATGAGTTAGGTTTATAGATAGGCAATGCACATCCCTAGGGTGTAGCTGGTGTTGCACAGCCACAGGTAAAATGATGTAAAACGCCTCTAAATATAAGAGATACACTGCATTTGTCTCCAAATTCCCCTGAAGAAACAATCAACAACACACTGGAAGTAATAGAAAAGAAAGCAGCATGCTCATTGAAGAGCTAAAGTGAAATTGTCATCTTTTAATATGGGCTAAAACATAGTTTGAGTCGCGCAAACAAGTAACTACAGCAGGGTTGTTGGGGTGGAGGAGGAAGCAGAGGAAAACATAAGGAGAAGAACCATGAGTTCATTCATTCATTTAGTCTTTAATGGAGACATGAAGGCAGAGAGAAAAGGTGCCAGCTAACTGCATGGCCAGTCGTACCCAGCGGCAGACAGAAATACAAGGTGGAGGACAGACTCATAGGGAACCAATCTAAATGCAGATGGTGCCATTATCCCAAGTGTGTGCTCATGGGGGGATTGTCGGATCCCTGTAAATTAAAGAGTATATAGTAGCTACATAAATAAAATTAAATTGAGGATTGAAATTTATCCCTAAAGCCATGTGCAGTAAACATTTACTTCATAATGAAACATTAAAGCAAAAACTGTTTAAGGTAGACATATTCACAAGTAATTAGTTGCTTATTGGCATGCATACATTGGCTCTTTATTAGTCAATACTGTTTTATTCTGCTGACTATATTCTACAACTACTATGCCCTTAATTATGAGTTTCCCTTCAACCTCCTAATTGCTGTTAATTGATAGTATGTAAGTCAGTTATTGTGCATGAATTATGATCTTAATAACCTAACCCTTAATAACCTTTAATAACCCTAATACTCAGAATAAAGCATTAGTAAGTGCTTTATAATGACTAATATAAAGCCAACATGCTAATATGCATGCTAATAAGCAACTAGTGAATATGTGAATTTTTAAATCTCCACTGCAGATGGAGGACTCCAGTACTCCGTCACTTAAACAATGAAGCAGTATGTGCCACTGGAGCTCTTGAAGGGTGCAGCGCGGTGCATTTCATCGAGTGGCCATTAGACTTGCAAACAATGTGCTTGTTTATCATAATGGCCAAGGATGGCCCGGTCAGACAAGCTTGTTTATTTCTCCTTGTCTTTCGCTGAGTGTCCTCACTTGATAAATATCCCATTAACTCTTGTGTTCCACTTAGCAGCCTGGCCATGTGGGACTCCTGTGTGGCCTAACACACACACACACTCACACACAGTTTAACACGCTCATGTTCTTCTAAATGTTCATGTCAACCTATGCACACACAGGGAAGTCAAACACAAATATCCTTACCCATCGTTCTCTCTTCCTTAAACACACACACACTCTTGATATACTGTATATTCTGCAGCTCCGCTGTGCCTGCTTGGGCACCTCGTTTTCAAGATTATGTAGCACCTCCCTGCAGGCATATCTGTTCACATGTTGCCAAATCGTTCACTCCCCCCTCACTATCCCCCATAATACCCCCACCAGTGCCCTTTTGTTTGCTAAGTAAGTACAGAGAATATTAAAAAAAGCTCACAGTGTGCATTCCACCCAGTGACTCAGCGGTCATTTATCTTTCACACTGCCCACAGTTTAGAAACAAGAGGAGAAATGAATTTAGCCTCCCTGTCACAAAAGTGCATCAAATTCAGCAGCTCAGCTCATTCACTGCACCTTTCTTGGCTTCATCGTGTTTCAAGAAGATAGAGGAATCCCTGGAAGAAAAAAAGAAGGATTAGAAACTTATATACAGCGAATGTGGGAAGTCATAAAAAAGTCAATATAATGCCTCATAAAGAATGATAATGAGGGTAAGAGCAACATATGTCACAGCTGGCTAATGATATGGTAGCTTGGTCGTAGATTTACTTGTTGATATAAACGTCAGTTTTTGCATAAACTTTATGAGAAGTGGGCTCGACTTGGGTGTTGGTCTCCCATCTGGGTGATTGCGGTCGGGATGAATGATCGTCAAGCAGTAAACTCTGTGGTCCGACGCACACAAACAAGGCTGAGAGCAGATCAGGCTTCCATGCACGAAAACAAGGATCGGCACAAGCACGCTGGACCGCGCACAGAAAAACAAGAACACACAGGGACGTGTGCTACATGTGTGGACTGGTGCCAGTGAGTCCGTGCGTGCGTAAAAACAGCAGCTTCCCATCTATCGACCTGTCTGCACCAATCACAACGCACAAGACTGCGACTGGGCGGATGAATTAAAGCATCTGGCAGGTCATTTTAGTACTTATTCAATTAATGTTTTACTCTGCTCATATAGCACCTCTATAATTCACCCCTCACTTCTTTGTCCCTTTTGTTCAGTGGCTTAGAGTGTATGCACAGTATGTTAGCGCCTTCACTTTTTTAATTATACAGTAATTAGACGCAGTTTGAATGTGAGGTCTTAGCTGCTCGGCTGGGGTTCGCTCAACTTACATTTTAGCAGCAGTTACTTTTGAGTTCTGTAAACATGGCCCTCACGAACACCCATTTAAACTCTTTTACAGGTATCTTTAAATAACCCTGAATGGCGTCATGGGCTTCTTCCAGAATAGCTGGTGTTAGCGCGTGCCGTCAGGTAAACGACTGTTTTACAGGATCGGGGTTGAGCGCTGCTTTCTGAGAGGGCGCCGCTTTAGTTTAGTCAGGGTGTCACATATAGCCGTGTGTCTCTCTCATTTTCACACAGAGTCACGCCAAAATGTGCTTGTTAGAAGAAGGCAGTCTTATAGTCATTTACATTTGGCTATTCCACAAAACAGTTGCAGGTTTGTGGCCTGCTGCGATGCTCTTTCTATTTAATCAGCAGTGCTGGTTATGAAGCTTTTCCAGCATGTAGTCAGTTAAAATAAAGTTGGATTGGTAGAAGTAAATATTTACTGTAGAGGCAAAGGTTAGAGGTTTGCTGCTAATAGCAGTTAAAATAACCAAACATGGCTGATGTCAGTTCCCAGAAACAGTGCAGGGCAGTGGCGAGTTTGAACTCTGATTGCACGCCACATGATCAAGACTTCTGACTTCAGAGCCGGCGTTTTGAACCCAGTCCAGGGCGTATGGTTATATAAGAGATGAAATATTTAGTATTCCTAAGACGTGCCATCGCAGTGTTGGTGTCACAGTTCACACACACAGAGAGCAGCAGTGAAAAGAGAAATGGAAATGCACCGTACATCCTACAGATCACGCGGTGCGTTCGTGTCTGCATGGAAGATGTGACTGATGAGAGGAGGCACATATATGTTATTGTTAAGGCTGCAGTTGTGAAGAGAGGGAGAGGGACGCGCTTCCTTCCTTTGCTCATCACAGAGCCCACGTAGGCTCAAAGGCTCCTGTGTGGCGATTCAGCCTGACAGATGTGGTCAGAATGCTGAATAATAGCGCTGATCTCCTGCGATCTGATTGTGTTTCCACTGGCCTGTCGTTTGCTGGGCCGTCCCATCACTAATATGTCTTTTTTTGGGCGGAAATGCAGCAGATCATTAGACGTCTCTGTGGCGGAGCCGTGCCACAGACTGTCCGGTGTCTGCTAGCAGACTGTGCTGCCACTTTTCTCTCCCAATTAAAGCACATTTTAAAGATTTTTCCTCATGTCAGAGAGCAAAGACACTCGGATGTCTTTCTCTGTACCAGGCTGAATGGCTTGTGTAGTCTTTTCATCAGGTTTTCAGTCAACAGGCACATCTTGAGGAGGCATCCTGATCAGATGTTTTTTGGCACCAATGAGACAGATTATTGGTTTCAAAGCAAAGGAACACACAGTATAAATCCACAAAATAAGAGATACAAACTGAATCCATAAACACAACCAGCAAGTCAATATATAAACAATTTAAAGATGCTTTTTTTGTGTTTCAGTTTTTCCTTTTCCGAAAAACATGCATGCTCAGAATACACTCAGCTTGAGATCCCACAGTGTGTTGCCCTCATGGAAAACACACACCGATGCACGCACACGATGTAGAGCTCCTCCGCTCTGCACCAAACACACATTTGTCAGGTCTCTAATTCAGTACAGTCTTGGGAGCATAAGATAAATTGGAGCCATTCTTTAACTTGCACAGGCTGGGCGTCTGAGAGAGTCAATACTCTGCTAAATACGTGGTGTTAGAAGTCCAGATCTGGCACTGTGGGTTTGACTTCAAGCCATTACTGGAGTCCCCATGCGCCACAGATCTGTGGGCATGTGGTCCTGATGTGGGGATTAGTTCTGAGTGGCAGAGAGCCTGCGAATACTGTGCAGAGGGAGGACACAGAGACTGCTTCGCTCTGTGTTTATCAAGAGGGAAAATGGAATTGTTGTCTTGAGAGGCTGTCACGGTTTACCAAAGGAAGTGCACATCAAGGCGCCTCCACTTGTGCATCCACTCCGGCTGCGATACAGGGATGTTTGGAAAACCCTTTCACAAATAATTGTCAAAGGGTTATTAACTCATTGTTCATTTCAGAGGGAAACAAATGGTTGTCTGAATGCACAGTAACCCATTTGTCGCCACTGAAATTATGAAGTAAATAAGTAAAGTAATACAAGAGAAAGTGAAAGTGGGAAATATTCTGTACATCAAGCCTGCTCTCTGTCTTAAGTCTTATTTACAAAAGTGTAAAACGTCACAAGACAAAATAGCAGGGCTGAACTCTATGCAAAAAAAAGTCATTTCTTTTTTCAGGTGTTGTGATGTGAGTCATGATTTTAGTGGAAATTTTCATTTATGATCTTCAAAGACGGGGTCTTTGTCCAGGTCTCTGTCCAGAACCATCCTCTGCTGCACCCGACAGTGTAACATCACCCACTGTAGGCCATAATATTCTCTCCTCTGATATCTCCGTGCTTTTTATCCCCCTGACAGCTTCTCATATCAGTCACGGACCGCTTTGGTTTGGAGAAGTTTTTTATTACTCACCTTCATCTTAAATCTTTCCATCTTTACGACTGTCACAGAACAGCTCTGCTCTGACGACACGTCGTTGGCAGCTGCACTATTAATATTTTATAATTGTTCAGGGTCCTCTAATACGACTGCCGACTCTGCTGCATTTGTTATGATTTTGTCTGCTGGTCTCCGAAAGCAGTTGTTTGAAGTAGTAGTTTGGTGAATCTGACTTGGAGCAATCATGTCATCATGTGTGTTTTTGCTAAACTAAAGATGCCTGTTGAACATATTGAGTACTGTTACCACATGAAGGCCATATGAGGATATTCAAGGTCATCGTTATCTTGCAATGACCTGAATCTGCTTCACTGGTACATTTTGTTTTCTGCCGCCGACTGCAAAGAAATGTTGTCACCCTCCACGGGCCCATCCTGGTACTGTTGGTGAGCCTGGTGATCATATTCTCTCAACTCATCAATCAGCAACCATATGATCAATCACCTTATTGGATCATCTATCACGTATAATTGCGTGCTGTGTTTCTGAACTGCAGTCCATGAATTATCCACTAAAAGTCCTCCAAGATGTGACAGAGAAAGGCAAAAGTCTCCATTGTGTTATTCCAAAAAGATACAGGGCGGAGGATGTCGGGCGCTTTTGAATGTAACAAGGACGGCATTTACAGATACAGATGTAGCTCCTTTCCCAGTGCTCATAGAGGAAACTGAAATGATCGGAGGCTGAGAGCTGGAATACGCCTACAAAAAAACCAAGAGGCACGAGTGGGATGGAGTGGAGGAGGGAGAGGTGTGGGTGTACATAGCCCCAGAGAGGGGAGGAGGAGGAAGAGTGGGAGGACTAATTGTCTTTGTAGAGGCTCATAAAGTGTAGGGTCATTAGTGTTAATCATGCCGTGCTGTCACCTAGGCAGCTGTGATTATCTGACTTCTATTGTTAACGCTGCTATCGTCCTCCTCACACTGTAAGTGCTCTCTGTCTCTTTGTTCCCTCGTGTGCCTGGACATCTCTCCTTTTCACCTGTGTCTGTCTGGCTGCCTTTGTTGTTTTTGGGCTATCGAGAGTTCCCTTAACGCACAACCTTGCCTGCCATTGTCAGTTTGTCAGTTCTTACTCTCTGCGCGTAATTACATTTCAACCCAAATGTCGACTGGAGTGCGGGGTGTTTGTTAAACGGTGCATTGGCTGATAGGTACACCGCACTTTTAAGGTGGATGGCGGGGCAGGTAGTGAACCCCCCTCCCACCCCATGCTAACAAAATAACAGCAAAAGTGCCCTCTAGACTCCCATTCCAGTGGAGAAAACCTGATGAAGTGCCCACCAGGGTGCCCCTCCAGTGGAAAAATCGTGATACATGGGTTGAAATGTAATCACACACAGAGACCTACTTTGTTCTGCTTTTTTGCACTCACAGTCAAGTTTAATGCATGTGCCCTTCAAAGAATTGAATAGATTGGGGGAAAAAAAGTCCTTCGACAGGACTCAACACTAAATAAACGACGCACATTGAAAACACATGTAAGGACACACATGCATGTGGGACTAAACACTGTGAAAACCAGAGCTGACAACAGTGCAGATGTTAGCAGATGTTTTCAATGAAAGCAGATGTTTTCAATCAAAAGCAAAGAGTCTCTTTTTATATCTGGTGGGATTCAGTGTCACCTTAGCAACAGGTAGCAGAGAAGTGAAAGGCTGTCAGGATATTGTGATGCCAAGTGTGAACTGCAGTCCTTATTCACAGGATCCAAACACAATCTTTGATCTTAATACAGGAACACTGCAGAGTCTGAACTGCACCAGATTGTTGACACATCTCAACACAACATCTCAACCCTGCAACTAACCAATACGTTGTATTCATGCTTGTTTAATTGTCAAATTAAATTGAATTAATTGCTATTCCAGCACACTGTTTGTAACAGAAAGCAATACCTGCTCCGCTGCTCACAAATTATTCCTTCAGTTCAGTAACTTCGCAAAACCTGCAATATGTCATTCCTGTTTACATCATGTGTTGTGTGGCTTTTTTTTTTTTTTTTGGTTAATAACACAAAAAATATATTCCTTAGATCCCTCAAACGATGATGTCACTATGTGGCAGACTGAGCAGCAGTGATGAAATCAATAATATTAATGCTGTTTTTGAGTTTGAGCGATCCGCAGCCCTTTTTATTCGTGATTTCAGGATACAAATGTGTCACTGATAGTATAAAAAGTTAATAAACTCTTGTCTGAAACAGTCCCCAGACTGATGGAGTCTGTCAAAACCAGAAAGTATAATATGAAACAATGAAGATAAACAGTTTTAATTCAAGGTTGCAGACCTTAAGGTAGAGGGGCTGTGTTCCTTGCATGTCTAGAAGTGTTGTGAAACAGTATGACTTGATAACCTTAGACTCCCTCTGGCAAACACACCTGAACCACAAATGTCTGCTCTGCTCCAGCAGCCCGACACTTCCTTTTGTTCCCCTCCTCCAGCCTGTGAGCCATAAGCTGGAGACAATGGGTTTAATGGGATTATAAAGGGCATCAGAGGAGTTTCCATGGATCACAAAGCTCACAACAGATCCGCAGAGCGAGTCCCAAACGAGACAGTCAACACGGTGAGATACGGCCTCTGCTTCCTGTAACAATATGCTGACGGTCCGTCTTGTCTGGTTGGAGTAAGCAGCCGAGGGACCTGGGGACCAGCGCGGAGGGTCAGGAAGGGGGTCTGGGTCGATGTTCTGGGGCCCTGAACTGAAAACCCAATTATCCCAGCATTTCAGTCAGGCTTAATTAGGCTTGTCTGATGTGCAGCGGATTCATTATGTTTCTAATTAAGTCTCTATCAGCCCCATAGAAATAATGGCTTTATGGTACATCAAAACCAAGCAGCACACTATACCGACATGATTGCAAAACTATCCTCTGGCAATCTTCCTGAGTGGGTGGTCGCACGGAGGTTGTTGTCTCCTTCAGCAGAGGCTTTCGAGCCGAGGCGCTCCTCGTTTGGGGAAGTCTGCATTGGGATGGACGTCTTTCTCTAAAACCAGGAGAAACTAAAGATGGCAGGAAATGTTTTAAAACAAGAGATTTTGGACCCTTTTTTGATAAGAAGCCAACATGGCTTCTGAAACCTTCGCAGGGAGAGATCGTTGAGAGCGCGCGAGTCCTTGAGAGCGGACTGACTTCAGCTCGAATCTTCGCTTTGTTTCACAGCAGCGTATCAGCGGTTTTGACAGAAAAAAACTTGGATTTGAGAACATCTTTAACTGCGATACTTAATGCCTGACACAAAAATTACTTCAGAGTTGACTCGAGGACAGAAGGCAAAAGCGAAGGCTCACAAAGTCGTTTTGACCTCGAGAAAAGGTCTTCAACCTTTTGTTATTCCGTTTAAAACATAGACTTATTTTTGTGCATTCATACGCAAATGCATTCGCACCACAATGGGAGCTGCTCCTCGGCAGAGATATAAAGGAATATTGGTAAACACACCCAGCAAAACATGTCACAAGCACTCAAACAAAGCGGTGTAGCTAGTGGGGTTTTTGGCCTTTATCTTCTTCATGAATTCGTGTGCCACTCAGGAGACAACAACAACAACAAAAAAAAGAGTGCTTTGATTTCGTTTGAGGCTACAACCACAAGGAAAACACAAGTTCTGGATGAGAAGCTGCTAACTGATGCCGATTTGAATATCTCTGAGGATGAGGCTTGTACTCCAGGGAGATGAGAGGGCTCCAGTGGAGAGAACATGTGGAAAACATTTGGATTGCGAACAGGGGGATGTGACATGTACAGTACCAGCTGGAAAACAGCCACTGCACTGTAGAGTCAACAAATTACATAAGCAAAACAGGCACTGTGGGTGGTTTCCTTTATTATTTTTTCTTGTATTTATTTTTAACAACAGTTGGGTTCTGCATATATACATCTGAATGTGGTTTCCAGTCACATGAAAGCATGTTGTCTAACACAAAGTGTTGAAACGCAGCTACTGTACAGCCACGAAACAATGGGCAGAATATTTGCACAGGCACGAAACCAACAGAGGGACAAAAGCAGAAACAAAGGCGCACTGGGCAGAGGTCTCTGTTTTCTTCTTCTTTATTCGCTCTGTAGTAATTTCATGGCTCTGTTGCAATGAGAACTTGATTGTAGCGCAGCACGATGGTCCCTATGAGCCCTGTGTGACAATGTGTTGGTGCTAAAATGCCATTTTCATGATCAAATTGATGTTAACCCTTTATATTAAGGTGCACATATTCACTATTAACTTGTTGCTTATAAGCATGTTTATTAGTAGCATATGAGCTTTTTATTAGTCATTATAAAGCACTTATTCTGCATGACCATATTCTGCAACTACTCAGCTATTATAGTTTTCCCTCAATCACCTCCTAATTACTACTAATCGGTAGTAAGTAAGGAACTTGTACATGAATTACAATCTTAATAACTGAATCCTAGCCCTTAATATACCCCCCCCCCCCCCCCCTATAATAAGGCATCAAAAAGTATGGATGTAAGGATACCACGATATGATAACACATTGATATCAATGCCACAATACGATATTTATTGCAGTATTAAAATACGAAAGAAAAGTTTATTTTCAGGTTTGGCGCTGCCTACAATCAAACCCGCTTGTGTAGCGAGGTTTAAAGTGTGCAAAACACTTCATTCCTAGTCCGGCATCGTCTGTAATGACTGCAACACTGCGATGATTGTTGTGGCTCTGAGTAGCTTGTGAAGTCCACCCATCTGTGGCTATTGAGATGCACTCTGCTTTTGCGAGGCTCTGTGTCGCTTTAGCTTTTGTCTCTTGGTGCCAAGCTGCTATCACTGTGCAACAAAAGTGTGGCCTTGTACATTTTGGCTCCAGTGTGTTTACTAACCTCTGAAATCTGTCGTTGTGGGCCACAGACAGTCCTTGGCCGTATATTCACTGATGCAGCTTGTTATCGCTTCAGTTCCTGAATTGTGGAAATGGGGCATCAAATGCTTCTTTCAGGCTCTTTTGGCCCCGCTGAACCTTTGTAGGCTTCTCATATTTGACGTGTGTCCTGTAGCGGAGTTGACCGTCGCCCTGCAGTGTTTGCAAGTTGCTTTGCATTTGTCAGTTTAGTTTTCGCCGTAGTCGACTCTTGAAACGGGAAAACCAAAATGTTGCCACATATCAGCTCTAAATGTCAATGGAGCATCTTCAGTCTCTTTTTACTTATCGGCACGTTCATACATATTTTTTTCATTTGGTTAACTTTTAGCAGCACTTGGCTTACATGCAAAAGGATTCTGTTGATTTTTGACAAGGAGAGGTAGTAAATAACCATGAAACATCACAGTCCCTGTACAGCATCACATCTATATCTATCGCGATAACACTAGATTTGATATATCGTTGTATCCCTATAATGACTAGTTAAGAACAAACATGCTACTAATATGCATGCTAATAATCAACTAGTTCATGGTGAATATGTGCTACTCGACATAGAGTGTGTTGAATCTCTTACTCTGCTGTAAATTGAGTTATTGCGGGCAGCCTTCACTTTTTTTTCCAATCATGTGAACAGCTTGAACAGACCATTGCTTGGGATTAAGTGTAAGTAGGTGAGCTGCTCGGTCCAGTTCCTGCAGGGTTGTTCGATGAATAGAATCTGGTTTCTTCCAGAAGAGCAACGAAGGAGGACCAGTTCTTCCCAGAATCGTCCGGTTTGTCCTTCAAAGCAAACCTGCTTTGTGGAGACTTTCAGAGAAGTCTTTAAGTCATTGGAGTGGTGCACATTTATGCCTCCGCACCTCCCGCCGACAGCATTTCTCTCAGAAGCCGGACCCTTCTGTCAGCCTGTGGGTAAAAATGCTCCGCCACTTTAAAAGGGAACAAGAGAGCCTGATGCCGTTGATTGTAGCCCATGTTTGCTCGCTTGAAGCCTGAGTGGAGCCCCTGGTCCTGCAGTGCTGCGTTCGGGTGTAGACCGCTTTGGAGTCGGCAAGCGCGCCAGAGAAAAATCAATACCAATATGGCTCTCGTGATAGTAACCAGTGTTCCAAACAGGTTTCTAACGATAGGACCTTTTCTTTTATCAACGGTAGATCAATGGTACATATTATGACAGAAAAGCCATTCTCTTTAATGGGCAATGGGCATTGTGTAGAATACATACTTTTCAATCACAGCATTATCGACCCAATGTGAATTTATAAAATGGCTTTCTTTATGTCATCAGTTTCCTGTCCACGGCCATTTGAGCAGCGAGTCATAAATTGCTTTCCAGAAGGGCTGCAAGAGGAATTGTATGTCCGCGTTTACATGTGAACGCTCATTCATATTTATGGTTACTCCGAAAAGAGGCCCAGGTGAAAATATGATCAGCCTGCACTGAAATATTGTAAGCGTCGTGTGTCACGATGATTGACAGGCACCGTCGCACTCGACGGCGGTAGATCGCGCAAGAGCCCTGCTTTGCATTCAGAAAGAAGAGCCGCTGTGCCTTTAATTGTAAATCCTTCTTGCGAGGCACTTAGCACTGTATGTCTGTGTCTATGAGTGTGTGTGCGCAGCTGGTGGGATTTTATTTTATCGTCCAGTGGAGCAGAAATATGGGAGCCAGTTGGAGAGCAACGCTGCTGGGAGGCATTTGGAGGATCTGTGCAGGTTCCCTCTTGGGGATAATAGGCAGTGGGAAGCAGGTGATTGCCTGGATAGCCCTGAATTGTTCTTTGCTTGCCCCAGTCGATAGATGCTTTCTTCCTCAGTGACAGCACTTGGTGAATAGATGGGCAAAAATAAGTTAAATCTAGGCGTATGGTATCGGCTTTAGGAGGAACATCATCATGCATGCAAGGCGTGCGACAGACGTTACCGCTAACTGTCGTCTTTTAGCTGTTGTCAAATATTTGACACCTCTCTTGGTGGGGGGGGGGCGGTAGTTTGAGAGTGAGGGGGAAGAAGTGAAACTGTTGGTCCTGAACTCTTGTTTGTGGTCAAGACCACAGAGGACAGACTGTAGGTTTCTATATGCAGTGTGGCCTTGACTGCTTAACAGTCCCGACACAGCGAGCGAGAGCACATGTGCTGTTTTTCATCCTTTCGACAGAGGGCTCGACACTTGTTTTTGTCTGTCAGTGTCAATACACACTTAAGGCGGACGGCAATAGGGAACACTGTCAGAGTGATTGAGGGGGTTACCGACCGAGAGTCACATTCCTGATGGGCAGTTTTGATTGAATTACTCCAAAACGCAGTTAGAATTGATTACCGATGTCTTGACAAGCAAATTCCATTCACACATTGATATCCACTTAGAGAAAATGTGATTTCAGATATGTCAGAAGCACATTATTGGATAACTAATATTTGAATGAAAAGTGCTTACGATATGTATATATATATATATTTTAGTCACCAGTGAATGAAGAAAAACAACTAATTGAGTATTGATAAATAGTTTTGTTTCTTTCTGGGCAGGATACATGGCGAAAAACACTTTACTAACCAATAGGAATTTTAGTAATATTTGTACAGTAGTGATGGATTTATATTAAACAAATAAGAATTACAGCATTTCATAGATTTTTAACACTCAAACTGAGGCTGAGTCTTGTGGTTACTGACTCAAGATCAACAATCCCTGACTTCTGCTTTGCATTTAGATGACAACTGCTGATGACAGTTGTTTTTTTGTTTTTTGTTTTTTGGATCAACGATGCCTCTGTGACAGCCTTGAACAAAAAGTTACTTGTGATGTTGAGCCACTCTTCAAGGTTGGACCACAATTCTGCAAAATGCAGTTTGTTTTAAGATGAATATCAAGCTCTCTGCTTGTGTGACTGACAATAAAAAAATACAACAAGTGGCTTGTCTGGAATTTTGAGTAAAGCTGAGAACGTTGGATTACTGGTAAACAACATGATTTCGTATTTAAGAATAATCTCAGATTAGCAGTTTTAATTCACTGCCAAAAATCATAATGACCTCATTAAGACACCTGATGTGACAGTGACTGTGTTACAGATTTATTTTTAAGATATATCGTTTGGAATCTCAGAAACAGTCTGAAATCAAACTCTATGGCAGAGGTGAAAGCACAGGAGACCCTACTTTGAACCTACGTGATTAGTTTAGCTTTTCCTTTCTGTATCTGTAATGAAGTTATTTCTATCTGGACAAACAGAGCAGCCACACAATGAAAATAACCTTCTATTTTTATACTTCATGGAAACTGCTCGCACCGTCTTAATGTGGTGAAAAAGAATTTTTCCATTTGTTGTGGCATGTGCCAAAATTACCGCTGGGTGCTTTTATACGTGTAACATTAAAATCTGTGATTTTTAAAACAGACTTACTTTTTTTCTTAAAGTATAGTCATGTACTGACTTTATATACAAATGAAGTATGTGATATATTTTCAGGGTTCGTATATTGAAGTTGCATAAAGTCAGAAAAACTTCTTAAACAAAAAAAAATACACTTTCATGTCATTGAGGGTTTTTTGTATTTTTTATGTATATATTTGTATATAGTTTACCTATATGTTTCTGTATATGTACATATACAAACTCTAGGAATACTCATAAGTGTGTACGTGTGTGTATTCTAATTTTCTACTGTCCATATTACCCAATAAACTCTGTGCGTGTGCATTTTTGTTATGATCCTGACAAACACTTTGAAAATATGAATAAAAATATGGTTGGTATAAAACAATGATACATATAAAAAAATGTAAATCCCATAAAATCCTGTGGACATGTTGTTTGTTGTGGAGTGTGCAGCCACAATAATAAGGGCTTTACTGACACGCTGTATCTTTCTTAGTTTTATATTTAGGATGGCAGACTTCAACAAAAACGTTTAATCAGCAGGTGTCTCTCCTTGTACTGACATTTATTTTGAATGTTGGATTCAGATAATCCCAAGGATTATCTGATCGCGATGATGTAATGACACTTTTAAATCTCGCAACCAAATAAATCTTAGAGATGGAAAAGCTGCAGTATGAGTCTGAGTGGCTACAGTTTGCATGCACAGTGATGTTTCTGCTATGGGCCCACAGTTAAAACCAAGGTCATGTATCATGCATGATTAAATGTTAACACAGTTGATTTTGAGATTGCAAAATCTTTCTAAAAAAAAAAAAAAAAAAGCACTCATGTTGAAAAGCAGCACACTGGTTGTTTTGCTCTTTCCTTATGAGAAAAAGAAAAAGCCCATTTCTATTGCAGCAGCCAAGTTGAGATTTCCAGTTTCCTGACCGGACTTATGTTTAGGTGAAGAGCGCAGTCGTTCCTTTTCAGCGTGTCACCGGGCCACATTGCCAATTTGTTGCAACCTTTCACTCACGCCTTGGAAATCTCACCTCAGAAAGCACTGAAGGTTTTTCTCATTTTTGTGGGGCAGCAACCTGCCAGACAGCATCTGACATGTGGAGAAAAGAATCACATCTTCTAGGGACTGACCACAGGCGTCCCCCATCTGACACGTATTAAACAGATCACAAATACATTGGCCTCTGAAGGTGGACCTTGCCAAGTTATGGTTTTTCAATAACAGCAATCTTACACTTCAGCCTTGCCACACTTGCCCGTATTGATTGCTGTAATGCTGAGGGACAAAAGTAAGTTTCCATTTCTGTAGAAATCATGTATTGAAACTAATCAAATACCCAACAACCTTCGTGTTCTGGAAAAATCTGTATCTAGTGTGCAGAGTTCTGAACCAAGTTGCTGTGGAGATTGGAGACGTTATATTAAAATAAAACTCTAACACCTCCTTGCTTAAGAAAACCTAGATCCACAAACGCCTACTGCCAGCATTTAACCAATTTTAGAGAATTATACCTCATAGCACTGAAATATTAAACCAACTGTACACCACATCCTTCAACCATGTCCTCAAACTAATGGCGACTTGCTTTCTGCCAGCGATGACAGTGAAGAGAAACTGAGATTTATTAACACGGCCGCTTTTTACTCACAAAATATGGAAAACAAACCATGTGTCGTTTCATTTTCCACCTCATTTAGCAAACTAAGCAGATAAGCCATTATTGCCTGGTGGCAGAGGACTGGCAGGGATCTGGATCCAGAAACCGCTCGCACGGTGACAGAATTAGCACAGCTAAGTGATTCACACTCCAAAGGTCAGGAGCTTGTGGTGATTGAATATTAGCTTGTGTTGCACAAATGAAATCAATCACCTTCATGCTTCGTGAAGGGGGATGAGAATGCAGAGAGGGGCGAGAAAGACGAGTCTGACGGAAAGGGATGGTCGCCGTGGACGCTCAGACGGCTCCAGTTCACAACCACGATCAATCGCCTGCGATGCCACATCCGCAACAGTGCCGCGTTCTTACCTCGCCTGTATCCGCTGACCTCATTACACACAAAAACACACACCGCTCCCATAACAAGACTGTAACAAGAACTTGAAAAGGTTGCATCGTCCCAAGTTTGCCCTTTGTTGTTTTAACAAGGCCGTCACGTGTCCTCTCCACTCGCTGCCAGCTCGCTTTGTGCAGGCTATTAGCCATCAGCACAATCGGAGCGGCCATTTTTCACTCTTTGATGCTGTTTTCTCTCAGTTAAAGCTGGATTGACACTCTTGCACCGCATACTCTGTACTCTCTGTTGCTCTGCCAAAGGTGCTGCTGGAGCTGGCGGCACCTGCATCGAGACATCGGGGCTACAGAGACATCACAAGAACTGCAAACGGTCAGCTTGACCTGCTTCCATCTTCGTCTGCAGTAGAGGCGATTCCTAAACCAGAGACATCTATAGGGGCTCTGCTGAGACACCTGGACGTCCTTCTTCAAGTCATTCTTACTTCATATTATCTGTTACAGTCAGTCTGTGTGCTCCTCTACCCTTCTGTCTAAGATTACTTCCATCAATGTGAATGTAGTTGTTTTTTCTTTTTTTAATAAAGTCATAAAATCATCCATATAAGCGCATCTCAATATTTTTGAAATGAAAGTCGTTATATCACCTCGGTGCACTCAGAACTGCTGGTCTCAAATAGAGTTTTTCTTACTATGTTAATAACCACAGCAGCATAACTTCATTACATGCCACAAATAGAAAAAAACAGCATGATAGGGAGATGTAGATTTTTATTACGGGTGACATTTTCCTCCACCAGCAACAGTTGGGTTTTGCACACTTCACTCCAAATGATCATTTGTGTGCTCATACAATGAAACCAGAACATTAGAAATTGGTCAGAGCAAAACAAACAAAATGTAATGTGGCGCGGCGACCAGTTATAACGATTCCACGGTCTGTCAGTTAGACCAGGTCCCAGTGAAACTCCTCCACCAGACTCCAGCCGTACTCCTTTATTACAGACTGTACAGCAGGAGAAACACTGGTCGACATGAACATGTTTTCTTACTCTGATTTGTTGAGTGTTAACAATTATTTTCATTAGCAGTTGCTTGTTTTGGCCCATGAAATGTCAGAAAATGAAGAAAAATACCTGCTATAGTTTCCCTCAGTCCTAGAAAACTTATTCAGATGGCTTGATTTGAGCAACCAACAATCCAAAACCCAAGGATGTTCAGTTTACTCTCAAATAAAACCAAGAAAAGCATGAAATTCCCCTGTTTGAGAAACTGGAACTCAAGAATGTTTGACATTTTTGCTGAAAAATGACTGAAAATAATTAATTAACAAAGCAATTAATTGACTTCTTGAATGTAAGTAGATATTTGATAATAATCAAAGGCTTTTAGAAAATAATGTTGTTAGAAATGTTGTATGAGAGTGTTAAACTGTATCTTCCTCTTTGTGTGATGCTGATGGTTAATTAACTGCGTAGTGCCACAATAACGTTACAGCACAGTTGTCGGAGTTAGTTTCATCATTTTCAGCTTCACTTTGGGCTGTATCTCCCTCCACAGATGTCACACTCAAACACCGTTTAATCAAGGCAAACATTAATCATGCGCTATCCCGAAACATCCCATCAGGAACTGATGGCCAGGTGAGGTAAAGGTGTTACGAGCCTCTTTAAGTAAATTACCCCCCTGGTCTCTCTGCACTACTGCTGTGTCCTTATGCACCTAACACTTTGAATTATGTGCATATTTTTAAAAGGCACTGACAATAGATTTAGCCTCTTCAGTGCTCAGTTAGTTAGTTGGTCTTGTGTTGTGTCAGTTGTTACTCACAGTACGCTGTTTGTTGCAACTATGTAAACAAGGAATTACTTAAGGAAATGCAAGAAAAGGCATTTTTACTTGTGCTGTTAGTTGATAACAGTTGCTGATTTCGGATCCCTGAAAATCTGTGTGCATCTGCTGAGTGTATTTTCATTTCAGCTCTGTTTAAATTCAGTCGTCTGTGATGCAACTCTATTTTCAGGAGAGCGTTCATGAATCTTACCTCCACCAGTTGATTTAGCCATGTTGATAAATGCGTATTCAGACTTTTCCTGTAGCTGCGTGCCGCTCTTAACATCCATAGCTGCAGTCACATGAGCCAGACATGTTGTTTTAATGTCTGGGGGGGGTTATATTCAAATATAGACACCTCCCAGAGAGTGTTTAGGCTGTTGGAGGAGCCGCCGTGCTGAGCTGCAGCACCGAAGGAAACGCTGAGGTGGCCAAATATAGCTCCTCCACAGGAGCTCCATCCTTTACAGCTTCTCATGACGCTCTTTCAAAGCCAAGGAAGCGCATCCCTTTTTAATTGCTCACTGAGTGTAATATTAAAAAAATAAACACGTTTTGAAAATGATTAACTTAAATAAGCAACATTTTTTGCAGGGAAGCAAAGTTCATACCACACCAAGCTTGACTGTGGTCTTAAAGCGGCATCAGTGATAAACTAATCTCGGTATATTGTAAGAGTGTTCACTTGCAAAGATTTAATCTGGCAGTTAAATGTCAGAACAAGTGCTGCTGTCAAAGTAGCAGGCTGTTATCGAACTAAATAATTCTGTTTCATGTCATTTTTCTGCAGCAAAACAATAAAAAAGAATGATATACAATGCTCAACTACTAGACAGTTGCATATATGCTCAACTTTACAGTGTAGGTAAATACATACACAAAACACGATCTTTCACATGTAAAACATAAATAATCAGCTCTATCTGCTCTATGCTTTAAATAAACATGTAACCATGCTTCCAGCTGACCGACTTCATAGTGTAACCTGTCACTTTTCCTCTCTCTGCACAGGCAACGCACTGCTTGCACATATATAATAACACAGCAGTCTGTAGGTCAAAGAGGTTACCATCTGAATAACAAAGTGCCAGTGTTCTCCTCTGCTTCCACATCTGGTAATTTAGCTCTCTCTTTACCTGCGGGGGGAGGGGAGGTGTGGATAGTCACAGATCTGATTTGTCGAGCCATTACCCTGCGTATGTGCCACGGTGGCTTTGCCGAGCATCGCTACTCAATGAAATAAATACGCATTAGCCCCCGCCTGCGTCAGCCCACAACGTTTCTCCCGTCGTTCGGCGCATTCTTGAAGCGTGCGCAAATTGCTCTCTGTCAGAAAGGCACGGGGAACAAGCTCAGCTGAACAACCGGAGGAGGAGGATGAAGTTGGGGGGGTACGAGGCATCGCCGAAGAGCGCAGAACACTTGAGCTGTGATAAAAGCATTAGCGTCTTCAATCGGGTGGAAAAAATGTGTGGAAGGTGCGAAGCCCACGGATGAGGGAGCGGGAAACACAGGGCTGAATCAGTCACGGAGAAGGCCAGTGTCAAACAGGCGACGAATGAACCACAACTCAATCTTATTATGTTGACTCATCCAAATTCCATGCAGCGTATATGAAACACAGCAGCACGCATTAGATTCCACCCGTCCATCGTGTGCTTTCTCCACTGACGTCCCTCAAAGCCTTTCATTTTTAAGATTCTGGCCACAGAGAGACCTGTTGACATGAGTTACTGTACCGTGTGAGCTCAAACAGAGAAACGGCAGAAATGCAGAGGCTGCGGTGTCTGTCCTCTGAGAGTCTGATGACTGCGAAACCACAGCTTTTGGTTTTTCCACGGAGTAGTGACACATGTCAGGGGGGCTTAGTGCTGCCCTGTGAGCACGAGGGCCAAAGCTGGTGTGACAGAATCTGCATGATAAGGCTCACTGAGACGCAGACATGCAAAAAAAAAGAGGGATATTATCATCTTATTGCATGTTTTCTTTAAAAGTGTTGGTAGATCTCTTTTTGAGTTCAGCGTGTTATGTTTTGAATCGATCGGAGCATGTGAATTGACTTTCTCGTCTGCGTGCCTGCATGCGTGCGGACATACCTCTTGCACGAGCGAGTGTATGTTTAGACTTTTACGGGGCCTAATGAGAGCCTTGACGGTCTGGGGGAGCGTGGGTGGCAGGATGCTGCTGTTTGTGTCGGCATGCAGTCACAAGTCTGCGTGGACTTGATGTGTGTTTGAGGGCGAGCTGTGGAATTCAGACGAGTGGGCGTGTGTGGTCAGCTGCGGTGAAACGTGGATTTCCCCCCGCGTGGTTATGGCCAAACTGGGTTGCTCAGAAACCGCCATGACTGGAGTTGGACACTGGCCACCGCAGAAAGAAGAAAAAGCTCTTCTAGTACATGAGCAAGTCACTGTTTCCTTTATTTCCTGTGTAGGTTGCATGGAAGAAGAGATGCAATCGCCAAAACTCCATTACACTTAAACGCGACATTATTTCCACATTATATTTGAGGAACAATTTGTGTAAGCCATTATTTTAGCGCCGAGCGAAGGGAAGCGTGTGCGGCTGTGTGTCAGCTCATGAAAAGTGCAAGACAACGCTTTTAAGCTGGCGGGTCAGGTAGTCTCTTCCACTCAGTGACGATAAAATGGTGAAATTGCGACGTATCACCGGACTGATTGCTGGCATTTCCACCCCACACTCAGCAGCCCTCCCCGGCCGGCTGTCACAGCTGGCCCTGGGCCTGCAGAACAGGGGGGCCTAAATGTCACGGCGCCTTCTTCTCCACAGAGGTGAGACAGCAGGGCTCTCTAAGTGCTGCTGTACCCACTCACACATCCAACAGCTAATGCTTTTACAGGAGGGAATGGACAATGAAATTATATGAATTAGAGCATTTAGAGACTTTGCAAGTGACATACTTTATAAAAGCATTTTACCTAAACATGATGACACCAGGTGTGAATAGCTTTTCTTATGTTTTCTCTTTCCCTCATATTTTCAATGCATTTGAGAAAGAATTGCACAAAACTCAGTTAAGTTCAAGTATTTTTCACAAAGATTTCCCCTCACAGGCTTTATGTGCTTAACAGCTCTGGCTCTCATGGACACAAAGGGTCATGAGTACCTGGACGGTATGCAGTCACAAAACCTACGACAAACAATATCTTTGGAAAGCTGAAAGTATTCATTTTCACTTAAGACCATACAAAAGAGGTGCTGACTCTACTCCATGGGATATTTTTAACCATGTTAGTGGCATGACTTTGGTCGGTTGGTCCACCACTCTGGTCTGACCAAACAGCTCCCCAGGCAATGTGTCCAACATATCCTCACTCCCAACTGGCTTGGTCAGGAGCCCCTGGCATCACTTTTTAAGGCATACCTGTTTAGCAGGATTTTTTTTAAACATGCAGCCTCTGTTAGCACAAGGCTAACTTTGTGAAAAATTGCACTTTGGCTAGGATTAGGCAAAAAAGCTATTTGGTCAGGCTCGCAGTTGGGAAAAAACATGGTTTGTCTTAAAATAAGTATGTTGGTTACTGATGCACCTGAAGTTACATACAATACTAACCTACGTACAACCTTGACTTTTGGTTTCTTTCAGTACGTGAAGCCTGGTTTTGCTGGTGAAAACCCATTGGAAAATGCCGCTAAAGGGTATCCAGTGCCTTAAAAAGTGTGTGACCGTCCCACCAACTTTTCCCCTTCCGCCACCAGCAGTTTAATATTTTAATCTTTGAGTGAAATACCTTCACTATCATGGCCATAGGCTCCGTCTTGTTTGAATAGCAAATGGAGTCCACTGATATAACCCTTTTCTACCTCTTTACAGTTTGTCTTTCATTCACCCGTTCACACACAGCGGATCAATCGTGCAAGGCCTGCATTGCTCAAGGACAGCGGGCACCAAGCCGCCAACCCTGCTCAGCCACAGGTGTTGCTGGGTTGTATTACCTTTTATCAAATATTTGTGCACCCCGTGCAAATATGGAGGCATAACAGCATTGGTAAATTCAAATGCACCTTTTAAAGTCTACAATAATTTATTAGATTCAACTTTAATTATCCTGTATGTGCTGTTATTCTAGTAGTTTGTACAGCTCTCCTGCAGTCAGATGGCTGCAAAGAAAAAAACATACACATGCATACTTCCTGCTCATTTGCATTCACCAGCACTGCAATTACTTTCGTCAAAATTTAAAAAACTACTCAAAATGTATGGGGAAATTAATCCTTCATCCTGCCACTTTAAAGCTTCTCATGCATATTTTTGGAGTGAGTTTGTTATCTTAGATGGAAGATTTTCACGTACAGTATGAGCGAAGCAGTATGAGAAGGTGAGATTGATTTTCCCGTCATTCCCGCTCCCACAGTGACTGAGAAATTGATTTCGGAGAGGATCACAGATGTATTTATTTACTAGTGTTCGTACGTGGAAGAGATACTCAGATGTGGTGAATAAGGGCTGGACAGTGAAGGGAATCGCTGAGAGCACTGACAGATAGATGAAATTAGAGGGTTAAAGGCTCAGTGTGGACGGTGTGGAAAAAGAGAGCGAGAAAGCACATGAGCTAGGTAGAGTAAATATAAAGCCGCCCAAAGAGAAGAGACAGACAGTGGTGGGAGAGAGCAGATGGTGGGGTAATACCGCTCTGCTCTCATTACTTCTCCTTCCCCGACATTATTGTTTGGGAAATGGATATTACAGCGGACATAATGGCCTTTATCGTCAATTTTCCCCTGTATAATTCCCACGGTTCTGCTGCTTCAAAGGCGGATGAAACGCTGAGCAGATGAGGGTAGAGTCGGCGCTGCGGTGGAGAGACCTACTCCACTGGCACGGACAGCATGCAGTTTATTTCAGCCGGGCTCGGCGCAATGCATACAAAATCAATACAGTAGTCTAAAAATCCATGAGGGGTAAAACGCTTCCAATAAGCTCCCATCTGGCTGTATTCTTTACCAGGCTGCTGGGACCACAAATATGAATCCTGCAGTGCCCCAAAAGCCATCAGTCACAGCAGTGCTTTTCATTACAGAGCAGGAGAAGTCACATTGTCGCTTCATGTTTGGATCACAGAACTCTATTTTAACATCATCGTGGATATGTGCGCGCGGATAATTGCTGGTGACGACGTAGCGGCCTCTCTTTGAACGATCTTTTAAAACCAGTAAATCTAACAATGGATAATCATCTGAATTCTCCGCGTGGTCGTGCAAAGACAAACCAGACCTCTCCCCGAACAGTCCGATGAATATGTGTAACGTACAGCTGCAATGAGTTTATTGAGGGAGGATGACAGGCTCGGTGAGCTCTTTCATCAGCAGATTGGTACAACCAGAACGGCGCTGCGGGCCTAATTGGAATAATTTAACTTCTTACTTTGAAGTGTAAAATACGTGTGCTAGAGATGAGGTTCCTGAAAGGTCAGTGCTACAGGCGCTACACGTTGCTGCTTTGAGCTGCAGACTGGCACGGAGAGATGTTATCATTATCTGGATTTCTCTTTGATTACCGATGCAGCAAAAATCCTGTACATTTTGACCTCTGATATTCGTATGCAACTATTTGTGCTCGAATGAATTGTTTTGAAGCTACGTGAACAGCTGATATCAGGCGTCCTGCTGTCCTGTTCGCTGCCTTGATCACAGAGCATTACCTTTTTATTGATGTGTATCTGGACTGTATCATGGGAATAAAATCAAGTCTTTTTCTGACCTTTGCAAAGTAAGATTTGCAAATGCGCACTCAGACATGCGAATGTGGAATGGAAATGGATAGACAAGGCACAAATCCAGCTGGATCTTCACTGTGGAGCCAATGTGCAAAACGTATACTGATAAATGTATACTCAGTCTATAAATAGTGTGTTAAAGCTGTTCAGCTTAAATCTGTGCTTTAACCTATTATAACCTTTTTTTTCCAGTGTTGCCAGTTTTACCAACTTTTAGATCTGATTGTCACATTGTTTCCCATTAACAGCGTAACCACTTCCTCTGTTACCAGCAGTGACCTGTTGCAAGTACATTCATGTATGGCATCATCGGCACGCTTGTGAATCATAACTTCCTCACAAGGCGGTTGGAGGACACAGTGGCCAGAAGTCTTTTCACCAGAACGTTTCAGCGTCTCTATTCTTGTGGGCTGGACACAAACCTCAGCTGTGTGAGAGCTATGCAGGGATGATTCACGCATATTCAGGTACTGGATGAGTTCTTATGGTGAGAATGACAATAATGCTCTGTTACTATGAAATACACCCCCCTCTGTATAATACATGAAGTTCTGAAATGCAGCAGAAGCAAAGCATACACAAAGTCATGTACAAATAGCGTGCGTACTATATATACATGTATACTATATGTATGTATGTAACAAATTGCTATGCAAAAGCCAGTGAAGCGCAGTCAAGTAGATGTATATAACCTGAAACAGGCTGGTACAAATCCCCATGTGTGCTTTCAAAAAGCCAATTCCACACTGTCCTTCAGAAGCCATTGAAATGCTGGACACACTGCCTGAGACGCTCAAAGCTTCTGTTGCTGCATATCTGCAGTACTGTTAGTTGTCACACACAGATTCACATCAGTATCGACACTTTTATGACTCTTTGGACCCGATTACGTGTTCACTTGCTTTTGGACACCAGTCAGTCAGCCTTCATGCTGCAGTGTTTGTTTCTTTGTTTCTTTGTTTTTAGGCCTTTGTCGTGTACCACGGCGCCTGCCGCTCACTAGCTGTGCACACTGCTAGAGGCCGTTGTGAACTCCTGCACCGCGTCGACATCAGCAGTGATGTTTCAGCCGAGGTCCCGCTTGTTTTCCGTTTGCGTTCCCTGATTAGGTCGTACAGCTGGGGGGCGCTGCACTGGAGGAGCTGCAGCGGGGGTCCTGACTCACAGGCTGTGTTCGCACTGCAAATTCATTTGGCAGGTGATTATGTTTATGTATATTCATAAATATCATATCTTTAATTTCAAACTCCCGTGGCTGCGAAGCAGACAGGCTGATGCGTGTGTTGCTAACTGATAAAAACGCAGCTTCAAAGTTTCTCGTTACTTCCTGTGCAGACTAGAGCAAGAGGGGTTTTGAACAGAGACAACTGGGGAATATAAATTAAGGTTATGGCAGCTAGTTGGAGGTATTATATAGAAAGTTAGGCTGCGATGGTATGGACAGATGTTTGTTTGAAAAGAATAATTGTGGCTTGATGAAAATGGCCTGACCTGTGCAAGGTCTTTTTTTGAAAGAATGAGATGTCAGTTTTAGAACAGAGATCCATTAGGAGTAACATTTTGTGCCAGATCTCATTAGGAAAGAAATCACATTAATCTAATGACTTATAATAAAGGCTGTGTGTAGTTTTCTTCTCCTTATCACCTGTTTATTGTCCTTGATGGAAGTAAATTAACATTATTTAGCAATAAATTAGGCAGCTGATGATGAATACTCATTATATACCCCCTCTGAGCGCTTGGCTTACTCAAGGCTGTCCTGCTATATTTGGTGCCCATTTGCAAAATCTTGGCTTTACAGATCACACAGTAACAACAGTAACAGCCACACAGTAAAGCCGTCGGTCCGGCTTGTTTGCAGGAGAAAAGTAATGTGAAGAAAACCTGTAAACATCGTCTTGTTTGTGTTCGTTTGCAGGTCTCTAAAGCAGCCTCGAGGAGCCATGAAAACTTCATGCAAGGGCGGCTGGGACGATACAAAGCAGTGTTCAGGATTAAAAAAGTTTTTTACCTGAACGCTGAGAAGTAAACTCTGTCATAAATGTGTGATGTCGAACGCTCGTCATTCAGTTACATATGAAAGGTTTGAGATCGTCTTCCACTTCTCCCACTTAGGATGTGGTAAAATTATTGCCATCGGATTGAAAGCTGGTAGCCTAATAAAAGATATGAGGTCCGTCTGGGTCTCAGAGTTAGAAAACACACAGACATGCTGTACAGAGCCAGACAGGACAACACACCCACACACACACACACACACACACACACAGTAATAAAACCACATCCCAGCATTTCGCCTGATCACACTGTCTGTCAGACGGCTCCCTGGATGCCAGCTGTTTTATCTGTCTGCACTTTTTGCGATGAATTTCAGCTGGAAATGCTCCCTGACGCTTAATGGCTGACAAAATACCTCCAGATTTGCCTGAAATGAGCTCGTCACCCAATATTTCTCATTCGGGGAATATCCCTGTATTCAACAGACAGCCGGCTTATTTTACTCTATCTGCTTTAAGACCCAGTTTGTCTTCCCAGAGCAGCCAAAACAAAAGCCATGAGCTCAACTGTCAGATAGATATCATGAGTCAGATTGAAAGTTATGAAGGTGAGACTTCATCTCTGATGGATTCCCCAAGATAACTTTTGGAGCTTTGAAGGAGGAGAAAATAGAGCACCGAAGAGCAATTTCAGCAATTTTGTCCACTCTGCCAGAACCCTGTAGCCATATTTTGTGTCAGTAGTTTTTAGCATCAAGCCCTCACATAAAGTTATCTTCGGCATCAATCAACTTCACCATACCAATTTTTGTTCTTTCTTCTTTTTTCTGTTTCCTTCCCCTTCAGTTTCATCAGCCAGCCCGTCAGTCATGTATCTGTTCAATAATTCAGAACTATACTTTTCTTTCTTCATCTGATGGGGAACTCGCGGCCTGCCGGTTCCCGCGGAAACTGCGCAGACCTGAGACCGGGCCGTGAAATTGGAGTGCCAGGCAGGCATTAACCTGGCTGGGTATGTACATATTAATATGCTCATTATCTGCAGCGTTGAGGGACAGCGTGGTGTGTGGCACGCCGGTGACATTCAAGAGGACGCGCAGCGAAGGCACGTTTGCACCGGGAGATGTGCGCAGCGAGCATGTGCACAGAGCTCTTCATCTTTAACAAAGCACACATGACCCAGCCCGTGCTCGTTCCCACCGTTTCTCCATTAATTCCCTCAACAGAAGGCGTGGGACAGCATTATTAATCATGTGCAGCTTCCGACAGGAAAAAAAAAAAAGAAAAAAGAAAAGGCAGCCAAAACAACCCCAGGAATCAAACTGTAACTTGTTTACGCAGAAAATTAATTCTCTGTCATGCACATCTTGTTTAAGAATGAAAGAAAGTAGCCCGGGGTGGAGACATATCCATGGTGCGTGTTCGACCTTGTTCTCTGGCTGGCTGGCTGTGCTATTAGGTTGCTGTAACAGGCCGACGACAAAACGAATGTGCGGCATCGCCAAAAGGATGGCGATTGTTTGGAAGACACAGCGGAGGGTGTAATGGGCCAGAAGAAAACAAACAGCAATCGAACAGCTACTTTATTAATCACCTCACTTTTTTTTTATGGCGCTCTTTTTTAAGCTGCTTGTGTTTTTGCGGTGCCTAAGCTGAGCCATGAAGGTTATCAACGTGGATTTGTTTTTCAGAGTAGCATATCGCACATATAATTGCAGCCTGTGGTGATGTTTTAATCAATGGATCTTTTTAGTTGCTGTGGTTCGGCAGCATCTCTTATCAGCTGACATCTCCCCCCCGCCATCGCAGCAGTCTTATGGTTAATGATTAACTCTTGACTTCGGGCTCAGCTCGACCTGGACTCCGTGAGAATCGTGGCGTATTTCTGGTTAAAGAGCACTTAGTTCACTTGGGCTTTATTGAAACACCCCTCATTGTGCAGCAGGGTTATATAAGAACACAGTGAAGGCTCTTAGATTAACATAATGACCAGCTGCAGACTTTAAAAGCTGTAATCAAGTTCCTCAATGAATCTATAAATGCTAATTAGCCTCATCGAAGGCTCTGTGTTCAAAAAACAAAAACACGTTTTAATGTGCCTTCCAGCACAGTTTAAGTGTAGGGCGAGCTGAACAAATGAACGCGAGGAGGCCGAACACTTACCGCAGCGCGTTCGCTCCTGCATCAAGACAAGCATTACTCTGCAAAACGCTATGGACTGCTCTTTTGATTATGTCAGTCCGTTTAAAGATGTCCGTGGCTATTCTCAGAGCGCACATAAACACACTTTCTCACAGCCTGACTCATTGTCCAGTCCATCAAATTTGCTCCCGGTGGACTGGAGAAGCATTAGTACAGCTCACTCAGCGCTGAGCCGGAGGCGACAGGAGAGGAGGGCTGGGACGCAGAGCATAAGGACAGCCTGAGGTGCTGGTGAATAAAAGAATTTTAGGCTTGCGTTCACGCGGGACAACCTCGGTGGGTGGTGGTCGTGGGTGGAGGGCATTTCCCACTTTGTCGGCAAGTCGCATAAAGCTAATTTGAGACGCACCACATTATGCTGCATTAGTGGAAGTTGTGCATGAAATATGCATGATGCACTGTGATGTATGAAATATCAAATATGCACATTATGAATAGCCTATATATCATGTCAGAATAGTATGGTGCAGTGGGTGATAAGAGTCTGCTGCACAGCTGACTCTTAGCCATTGCTGCTATCATGTTTTGACCTTTACAGTTCCACAAACAAGAGGCCGTAGTACATTAAATGCATTTATGGGACACATGCAGTGTGATCCCTCAGCATTAGTGTGCACTTGAGCAGCCACAAGAGTGACGTCCTTGCACATGGCTCGCTCAAAGGTAATATTTTGTTTTATAAGTAATCGGGCTGCACATTCAGAAAGGTTTGCAGTTAAAGAATGGGAGAGCTCTCCTTCAGTTACCCTGAACTGTTGTTGGAAAATAAACCGAGTTAAGGAAAATGAGCTAATTACATGCTCATCAGATGCGTGTGTCTTGGCGCATTAAAATGTAACAGCGAGTGATGAATGGGAATGACGCGCAGGGAGTCCTGTGATTGTCGAGTGATGTGTTCCAGTCAGTGTGAATTACATACGTTTTTTAAAATACGCCAAGATTTACGCTACAGCACCGCTGCTGAGACAACTAAGTGGCAGATTAGAACATCAAGGAATCTCCACATTTTCTTACCTAATCAGTTCCATAACTTGTTGTGTAATTTCAGCTCAAGCCACAAACAATAGGTTGATAATATTATTATTATTCCATATTCCTATGTATTTATTTTATTTGACTGTATTTTTAATATCAAGCACAAGAGGAAAAGAAAACAATGTGCAGCAGCTGATTTTCAGTTACGTTGTGGTCAGAGGAAACACCTGTAGCACACCTACAGCACAGTGTGGAGTAGGAGTGTATCTGTTGGTGGGCTGCTGCTGAAAAGGACAGTGATTCCCATATTTAGGAGGAATGGTTTAGGGCAGGTGGTTAGATTAGCTCAGCATTTACTTAACATGTTGTTGTGCTCCTATGAGCACAGTAGTAACGTAGACATGCGGTATTAGGCAAGCAAAAGCTGGCGTGGGATATTTTTGGCAGTTTGAGAAAGGCAAACATGAGCCAGGCTTTGATATTTACTCTATAGAAGACCAAATGTCAGGAGAGAGACAGGTGAGAGCCGCAATGAATACAAAGCCCCTTGTTTGATTGTGCATTTCTTTAAAATGTAAAAAAAATCCATCCCAGACGGCAGATCTTCTTGGTTTAATTTGACTCCTTATTTATCTATTAACACAAGAATGTATTCATGTTATAATCAAATTTTTTTAAGCTAAAAATTCTAATTCAGTAGTGACACAAAGCAGCTATATATGAAATTAACACAGATATGAGACAATAAAAGCTAAAAAAGTACAAACAACCTTATCTAAGCATAAAAAGGTCTTTCTTCTTTAAACAGTGTGACCTTTTTCTCACAATATTACTTACTATAACTTATTTTGTCCTCATAAAATTACACCTTTATTATCTAGAAACCTCCCCTGATTGTTTTTGTAACTCCATCATAGTAATGTCATAATTAAAAACTATTTTTTAATGGTTTTATTCCTGGCGCGAACATTCATTTTCACTGTTTTTCTGTAAAAGTCTTTTCAAAGGAAGCTTTAACAAGTCTAAAGGACTTTTTCATGCACACAGCATTGACGTAACTGTAACTGTGTTGTCACTGCAGAATGAGCCCATCACATTTTCCAGCCAGTCGGTCCGGGTGACGTGAGACGGGACGGGAATTTACCTCAGCTGTCACATAAGTAGACATTGCACAGCAGATAGATCGCTAAGTAAGTGTTGTCTTAGCAACAGCAGCAACTTGAGGGAGAAAGGGCGAGGCAACGTGAAAGCTTTGACTCACCACTTCCTGTCATATTGATGACACGTAACATTTTAAGTGTATCTCGGGGTGGAATTGTCCTTTAAAAGCAACGTGCCATGATTTCCATCCTGTTTTTACAAACAGATTGACATAATCTGAAATGATTACATTTGTTTGAGGAGGCCCATTATGCAAATAAGATGTCATCTAGTAATTCCTTAAGTTGGCAGTGTCATACTTAAGCTGATTATATCAAAATCATACTGTCTGTTTGCATTGCATGTTTATTTGGTGATACCAAGCTCACTTTGTGTGTCGCCATTGTAATACACAAGCATGAATATGCATGAAGGACAGTTTAATACAGTAATCTCTTCTGACGGTACACTAATGCCTGTCAGTGGCAATCCTGAGAAATGATATTGATGAAATGTGTTTAAGCAGCCATCGCACCCCCAGCACATACAGGCCCGAAGATTATATCCAGTAATGAATATTTCGTCCTAACATGTAACACAAACATTCGTCCCCTGCTGAGACATGAAGCGGTCAACATTTTCTAAAAAGGCTCCAGGAGACGGTACGCCATGGGCCCATGCAGCGCTTTATTTGGCACACACACACACACACACACACACACACACACACATACGCATACTCATACAAACACACGCCCTTGTATCGGCTGCACTGAGCCGCCCACTGACTAAAACCACTTGTTTACTCAGTGATCCCATGTTGGCTTCCAGACCACAGTGACCTAGGAGCAGGGTAACTTTCTGCGGCGTAGCCTGCCACATAGCCACTGTCCCTGGCTGAAGATCAAGGCTGTCTGGGTTCACTCGAAACACAACCAGCCAGAGACGAGGACCCAAACACTGTGAGAGCAGAGTGAGAGAGAGAGTGAAACAGGCAGGCACAGAAGACGCTGGTGACAGCACAAATCACATGTGGAAAAACCACATCTGTAACTGTGGTCCTGTCTGAAAGCTGAATTATTCACTAATGTAATTTACCGGTGCACCACAGTATCATCTCCCAGGAGATATCATGTATTTTATTGTTTTTCCTCCAATTGTCTTGAATGTTATGTCTTTTTATTAAGCGCAGGGTGAGAGTGGTGATTCAGGTGTTCAGTGCAAAACTGATTAGGCGTGGGATGATAAATATTGTGAGCGCCAGCGGGGTCAGCAGAGCGCATATACTGTGCGAGTTAGCATAAGGTTTTGTTTGTGTTTCTCGAGAGGAAGGCGGAGGATCGATGGACTGATGCTGCAAGGGCAACTGCAGGAGCCAGCCCTGACATTGCAGCCTCAAATACGTATCGACAGTTGCCCGAGGTAACCCAAAGGTCACCAGGAAATGTATCGATCATGCTCAAACTCAAGCCTAATAGGTTGGTATTGGAAAACCTGGAGGAAGTTAACCTGATGCGCGGAGAGGGATTGTGTGGGACAGCTGTAAAATGGGAATTATTTACACATCGGACCACGAGGACAATCTGTGGATCCGTGTAAAGAAACGTCAGCGAACATTTTACACTGAAACGGTCTCAAATGTATTGCAGCATGAAAGCGTTAAACAACTTTGAGGCGGAAACACGACTGGCACGCTGCAGGCTCATCGTCAGGCACAGGGCTCACCTCAGCCATCAATAAGCAATTATTCTAATGCAATTAAACATGACTCTTCTCCCCCGCTTGGAATCGATGGCGATCATTTCCTGTAATCACAGGAAACGTGTCATCGAGGTCCAGCGGGGGTGTCGCTCCTGCAATTAAGCCTCGGCGCTCCTCACTGCGCTCTGTGAAAACCGCCGAGCAAACAGGCGGCTCGCTCCCACTCCTTAACCTCATCCTTCCTTGTCAGCATCCAGCTGCTGTCTAATTATGGGCTTCCAGGATGAAAAGTCGTGGCCAAAGACAACATATCCTACAAGCAAGAGATTCAGGGTCGTGCACACACACACACACACACTGGCACTGTAATGAGAAGAGAAATGTCTGCCTGTTGCTCACTCGAGAAGCTGAGCCCTGTGTGCGTGTGTGTTTCCTTATATTTGTGTGTCTGCCGTGTCTTTTTCTGTCTGGATATTTGGAAGCATAGCCAACGCCCTGCAATGACCTATGTGTCAACAAGCGAGTGGGAGCAGAGCAGTAACAGGATGTGGCCCACGAGGGACGCAGCAGCAGGACTACGGTCATGCCAGACTCTTGTGTAACAAACAGCCTGTTAAATCAGCCAGAGCCGAGAGGAGGAAGTGAGGGCCGGCGGCTGCCCTGTTGCACGTACAGTGAAATCAGCGGAGAGGACTGCCACATCATCGGCCGTCTCTCGGTTGGCCTTTCTGGTGACACGCAGCATGTCATGCTGACCCGGCGCTGCAGGTCAAACCCTCTCCTGGTTATATCGTCCCATCAGGACACAGAACACAGAGGGCCGGTCTCTCAAAGTTACTGCCCAGATTGCTGTGCAGTTAGTCGTGGTTATTCATGTTCCCCAGCAAATGATTCCTTTCAGTTGTGATAAACCACTCATTATGTCAGATTTGATCTTGACCTATACTTTTGTTGATGACAAGTTAGCTTAAAGCTAATTGCTGAGTTTTTGTGAACATTCATGGTCCTCAGAGGACGAATGCTTACTATCTTTAGTGACTCTCTCCATTTTTATCAGCAGCAGTACAAAGTTTCCTCTTGTACCTGAGAAACATTTAACGCGACCGGCCAGAACATTGAATGTGGCGTTCTTTTCCTTTTTTAGAGCTGAATATGTGGTTTGGCTTTTCCTAAACTTGCAGGTTTAACAGCCAAGCATGCAGTTTGTAGCTGCCCTTTAGAACGACAAATAGAAACACTGCTCTGATTGGACTGTCCCACTGGCAGTTAAGCTCCGGTTAGATTTAGGCACAAAACGTCTTGGTTAAGGTTATGTTAAAATAAGCATTTGGTTAAGGTTATGGAACGACGTGGTCATAGTTAAAAGAAACCAGCGCTGACTGTTGGTTGGAGACGGGAAATGAACGACGGGCTCCTGTGTAAAGAGCCAAAGTTTTGCTGACCCATCCATCCACCCTGACCTCCACCTTACTCAGTTTGTCGCTCTATAAAACCTTTACCTGACTCCATCTCTTATGAGAGTCATAATTGCAACGGCCTCGATAAGAGTTTGTCACCTGAACATAAACAAGCCTCCTGCAGACACCAGCATTTCAGTCCCTCTGACCCTGTGCCTTGAATTGACCTTATTGACCTTCAATTAGACCGTGCCCAGAATCCCTGCAACTGCACACTGCATCCTTCACTGATCCATCAATTACCTGTAACCCATATGGTCATTGATTTGGCACCAATTTGCTTATTGCCATAGGGAGCAATTCATCACTTCATTCCACGTGCTGGATTTTATTTCCACAGTGTCCAAAACCAAGGCACAAATACTGTGACTCCGAATCTTTATACGGCAAGCTAAAGGCAGCATCCCAAACATGCATTATTGGAAGTGACACCTCACTAACAATATCATCATTATTCACTCATGCGCATTACTTTTGTTTGGTTGAGCAGTATTCCAGCTTCAGCCCAGCTGGAGGCGATACAGCCCATGATCTCCCTCTGAGGCATCACATTCTGACATCCAGAGAGCTAATATGACAGCATATTACCACTGCAGCCCAGCTTACCAATAACCTTGCTGAAATGTAAGACTGTGTTCTGCTGCAGCGAGTGGTCACAGGCCTGTCCTCTCTCACTGTCGGGGGATTGCTGCCATAGCTTTGGACATGGTGTTAATTTCACCGTCCGAGTCACTGAACATGATCTTCAGCAAGTGTTATTTTCATGTTAACAATATGCATTGTGAACGAGGAGCTGGAGGTGCAGCAATAATAAATCACTTTCTCCTTTGTCCTCAAGTTCAAAGTCATTAAAGCCGGTTCCTGTGATAAGCGTAATGACCAGTAAGTCAAATGGAAATTGGAAACATATTCTTTTTCACCCCGTGTTCGTTGTTCGTTTGCGAGGTGCCTAATTGAGGGCGCAGGTTGTCTGCCCCGCCTAAACTCACCAACCCTTTGTTGTGCGAGACCACCACCACACACAAACACACACACGCTCATACTGAAAGCATATAAATCTGAACAACCACAGAAGGTCAAAGCTGGATACGCTGACGCAGGCTCATCTCTGGCCTCTGCGGCACGCTAACACCTCCTCCAGGTGCGTCGACGTCTATAGAGGAAACATGATGCTTTAGTTGGTAATAAGTCAATTATTAGGCCAAACAATGAGAGTTCAAGCAGCCATTAACAGATGGTTCAAGCAGGCATCAATAAGCTCATGCTCGATGTTTTATTTCTAAACAATGTGGTGCAAAAAAACTGAGTAATTTCACAGATTCTCTTTGGTCAATATCTAGTCTCCATCAGCAGGGAAAACACGTATCCATCTGCTCATAGCCATGCAGGCGATTTTAGATCTTCATGGGGGGATCGTTAACACTGACTTTATCAAGAGGAACTGTTCTGTTCCTGAAACGTCTCAGGTGCTATATAAACAACATCTTTGTCAACTGTTCTTTAAGGTGAGCGGCGAGAAAATCCTTCAGGCGTCTTGACGGCATGAGCCTGGATGAAAAGCAGAGGCCACAACAGAAAAGAGAGTCTATGCCTGAGATTCATCTTGTGTGCCCAAATCATAGTGTTGAGAATGCTGTACATGTACCTTCACAGGAAGTGTTGAAAATAAAGAGCAAAACATGAAAAGGTCTCTCAGAGAGGAAGCACTCCATGGAGTGAACAGTAGACGGTGGATGTTTCCCCTTTGTTCTGCTTTTGGTATCTTTTGCTCTTAAGCAGTCCCTCATCAGGCTTGGGAAACATGAGTGCGCTTCTGAGCTGCTCACTTATGTCAAGTTACATCATTTCTACTTCTCCGCTGTTCGGGGGAGCCAATAGGGGATTAGGAGCATATCCCAGCATGCCCTTCGTGCCCTGGTGCAGGTAGCACAGAGTCACCAGCCTATCACATGGCTTACATGCAGACATTAAGGGTGGTTTCACACCTAACCTGTTTGGTACGGTTAAACAAGTGGACCAAGACCTTTGAGAGCGAAACAGCTCCCGTAGCCAAACATAAACTGTGCAAACTCCAGTCAGAAAACTGGGACTGGCATGTGTCTTTGCATGCAAAACGATCAAGTTATCATCGTCCGTCATCCTGGAAACGGAGCTCATTTGATATTGAGGAAAAAGGAAAAGGCAGACATCTATCATCTGGCCTTTGATAGTGGGCTGAAGAGGGACCTTGGGGCGACAACAAGGTGTCAACTACTTTGTCAGCAGATGATGGACAGATGAGAGTTCACCACCTGGTGATAGATGAGCCTGTAGCTGCTGCTATGTCTCTTTTAGGAACAATCCATTCATGCAGACACCAAATCACACAAAGCACATACGACCATCCCTTCTGTGCCTTAACTTCCAAGGTCACACCCTACCATCCGGTAATTTAAAATCCCTCAGCTCAGTTTTACTCTTTGAGTCTTTGAGATAAAGAGATCAACACAGCGGGACCACCGTACCGCTGCGCATGGCGCCAGTAGTCTCATTACTCTAATTCTGTGTCATGCTGTGATTGGCACACGGTCCAAATGAAAGACTAGGACATACAGACCATGTGCCAGACTCACGCTTTATACTGAAATTCATATTACACAGAGTGGGCCGAAACATTAATGTAATAAGCATATGGTACGTGACACGGGTGTACAGTAATTGAACCTGAAAGCATGTGATAATGTCGCATTTATAATAACAAAGTGACTCCTGCAGAGGTTTCTGCATGAAGCAGAATAACCTACACCTGCAGTCAACAGTTTTCACACTGCGTCTCTCACACGAGGCCGAGCGGCAACCTGCAGCGCTGAAGAACGAAGCCAAGCCCAAGTGTCGGAAACCGAAGTTCCTCGAATGGCCCCTTGAGGCTGGCTCCAAAAGCCAGTCAATCCCCGTAGACCCCCATATTAAAATGCCCAACTAGACGGCTGAAATAAACATGTTTACAGCCTGGTACAAAAAGGCTATTTTGATCTCTGTTGCTAATCTTCTTATAGATATAATTATACTTAGGCTAAAAGTTACGCATAATGATGAACATGGCTGCTTTGAGTGACAGCTAGCCACCAGGTTTCAGCAACCAGGCTTCATTCGGCCCCAGCTCCACCCATGCGCCCCCTCTTTGCCCGTTTTTGGATGAGCCAGGAGTTAGGTGGAGGTAGCAGCTACCCAGATGGAGTCACCGTCACGATGGCTCTTCAGAAACCTGTGGGTGATGTCCGTGTGTTATGCAGTCTATGCATGTGCACAGAGAGGCCCGTTCTCGTGGTGTATATATAAATGTGTCATTACTCAACAGCCTCCCGCACGCTGTCAGCCACACCCTCCTTTCTTTAACCGTACCAGCAGTGCCCACTGACAAGCCATTTGTCAAAACAACATTTTTATTGCTATTACTCGATCACATTATTCTCCAATTATAACTTCTATCCTTGTGACATTTGCACAGCCATTTATCCCTCAGCTTGAAATTAGCTGTTAACAAATCACCAGGCTCATAAAACTGCCTAACAGGGCTTGATGTGACTGAGCTTATGGCTTTTTATGGAACAAAGCCATGAAAATTTATATTTTTTTGTCATTGCTCCCAGAGAGAGATACTGTGAATGCTTGATTCATTGGATTCGGAAGTAAATCGTGCCTTTTAATCTGGTGCTACAGTCTACGTTGTTACATAACCTTGAATCTTGCAGACTGGCTCGGCTTCGGTGAGGTGCGGGAGCTCAGGTTGAACTTTTGAAAGTCTCTCTCCAACCTGAGGAACAGACGCGCCCTCGGGTCAAACATCCAGACACACAGACAGACACACAAATATTCCTCAGTGGATTCCAGTGGGCCAAGTCAGACCCAGATCCACACTATGCATTGATTTTCTTTTTACCTTTAGTTTTAGCTCATGTGTTTCTCCCTCTTCTCCCTTCCCATCTCACTCTAAAAACAAGGTGAGTCTTTGTCTAATACCCAAGGCTAATCGAAATGGCATTAGTCCAGCTTCAGCTATCAAATGCAGAATGACTTCGGGTCCCTGTGAGGCTGAGCTACTCCATCTTCAGGCACTTTCCCTTTCTGGGGTCACAGGTTACCAAACTCTTGCAAAGGCAAAGGAAATAAATGTGATGCAGAGAAATTGTTCTGGAAAAGAAATATGGCGTAAAATTTGGAACCTTAAAGCACTATTGCCAGTTACTCGAGTTGAGATTATTGTGGTCTTAAAATACTTTAATTATTATTAACAACAGAACAGATCATGTGAATCTGTTACTAATGTTAAATTTAAATGAACTGTCTTCTGCTAATGAAAATGTTTGTGTGTGTTTTTCCTGCAGAAGTACATCCACATACCTGCTTATTGCTGCAGTGAAGGTGCATTCTTGACCTTTTCTACATTAGTTTCGGATGAAGATAAATGGCCCTGATTAAATGGTGAGACTTGTTTGTTCTGTATGTATGTGTAGCTGAATTATTGTTTTATAGTTTTTGCTTTTGCAGCAGATTGACGTATCTGACACAATCTATGATACATTTGCGAAATGTTGCTCCATTATTGTCTAATCAGTTAATTTATAACCAGCAAGTTGCTCAAGAATTGAACAGCACTCAGTTTTAATGGGAGCCCACACAGAGTAGCCCCACTTAATCTTCCTGGAACGACCAAACTGTTCCAGTCGTTTCTTTCCTGGTGTTTTAGAAAATGTCAAAATAGTTATGGCTCATTCTGGAGCAGTTTTACCTTTAAATGAATTTGACTTGATGGCATGAATCCAAAGCAAAAGGGAAAGGTCCTGTGGACAAATTGTACGCATAGTTCTTCATTTTTTGTTTCCCTCTTGACGTTATAATCCCACACTCACTTGGATGAGAACAGCATGCAATCTGAAGCTCTCCATTTCCCTCCCCAAGAAGTGCTCTTAATTGCTTAGATGCCCAGAGCATGAACGATACCATTTCCTCATAATCAACATATTTGGGTAACGTCTCTCTTTACTAAGAGTCGCTGCTTGCAAAAATAGGTGAAAACACAACCTCTTTTCAGCGAATGTGTTTCCAAAACATTAGGTTGTGGACGGTTTGTGCAGACAGCTGCAGCTGCTTCCAGCAAACAATCACAAATATGCTTCATCAGCTGATATAGGTTAGGTCTGCGCTCACTGGCAATGCACATCGAGGCTGTGTGCCAAAAGAAACTGTAGCACGCTCAGAGGTTCAGACTGCTGCAGGAGCAACATCTTTCATATGTGGTTAACCGTTTATTTTTACTCTTTGAGCTGAAACAAATTACATAATTCATAAAATACCTTTTTAGTGTCAGTGGATTCCAACATGTCTGCGCGTGCCAATTTGTTTTGTTTGGAGCACATGATGAATTGGGACAGCAGGCTCGCCTTTGGGAGAACATTTTGTTTGCTTGTTAGCTTTAAGATCCTGTTTTATTTAGATGCACAAATCTGGCAGTGGCATGAACTCCAACTCGGTGCCTCTGGGAGGAGGGGCAGAAGCCAAGTGAAGCTCTTCCAATCGAGCCCACTTGGTGAGCCTTGACAACACACACACAAGCCAAAAGAATATGTATAATTTGTTCTTTTTATTACTTTGTGATTCCACCGGAGTCACGTCCTGCTTCCCGTCTAAAACTGTGTACCCCGTCTGTTCTGTGACAAAGCGGTGAAATAGATTCCCTGAGTGTGTTCGCGATTTTTTGTCTGGCAGTCAAAAGGCCGTCGTTTGGCAGCTTGAATGAACTCTGTGGCAGTTAACGTTTTATTCGTTTAATCCTGTGAAGGCTCAGAGAAACGTAGTCCAGCCCACCTATGAGTGTCGACTGCAGTGATTGCTGCAAGGGTTTCGTCCCCCTGCAGGTTTAAATGAAAGGTGTGTTTCAAAGAAATAGCCTCTGAGAAGGCAGGTGGGTGTGTTCTGACAAGTCTTGATGTACAGTCAGTGTCCTCCTTTTTACATTTTAACATATTCTTAACACTGAATCAGATGACTGTGAATTTCACTTTCATGCCAAACCCACTCAGAATTAACAGGCAGACAAACAGCAGAACTTATACATGTTTCATTGGCTCTCAACGACTCCCCAAATAAATCTGTCAACAGCCATTTGAAGCAAACAAGCTCAGACAAGCCAACTGTACAAAGTGTGCCTGGTGAGGAGAGCCTAGCATCTATAAAGCCTTGTTTTTTCTGTGGGAGCTGGTGGAGACCAAACCAGAGCTAAAAGAAACAGTATCGGACTTATATTCATGTGTCAGGTTACAATCCTGATTTCAAGAAAGTGTTTATCGACGACGGAAGTGTTCCTGAGCTCATGTAGTAATATCCTTTCATACCCAATCATGATACTATCACCTGTTACCAATCAACCTGTTCACCTGTGGACTGTTCCAAACAGGTGTTTTTGGAGCATTCCACAACTTTCCCAGTCTTTTTTGCTCCTGTCCCAACTTGTTTGAAACAAGTTGGGACAGTTTGAAATTCAGAATAAGCAGATATTTACAAAAATCTATGAAGCTGATGAGGTGACACATTAAATATATTGTCTTTGTACTGTTTTCGATTGATTATACATCAAAAAGATTAGCAAATGATCACATTCTGTTTTATTTCTGTTTTACTTTTGCCTGGATATTCTCAGTAATTGCATTCGTGGCGACACGTCTGAATGTTTAATCTATTTATGTGTCAGTCTGTTTCTGTTTTGCAGACTTGTGCTGCAGACATACACCTAGTGCAACAATTGATCTATTAATCAACAAATACAATAAACTGACAGCTGTATTGATTGAAAGACAGTTTACCTCATCAACTGGGGCAGCTGTGGCTCAGACGAGGGTTCGATCCCTGGCCCCTGAAGTCTACATGTCAAAGTATCCTTGGGCGAGACACTGAACCCCAAATTAATACAGATGCTGTGTCAATACTGTTCAAAAGGGGCTTTGAGGGGCCTGAAGACTAGAACAGCTATGTAGATACAGTCCATTTACCATTGATAATCCTGTGTTTTGTTAAAATGTCAGACATTTTGCGATTTCAGCTGCTTTTTTGTGTCTGGTACCAAAATAATAGCTTGTATCTGTCGCCACTGGAGAGTAACAGTGTTCTGCTAGACTCTCATAAATGCAACAGTGAATTTCAGTGAGTCCTTGTTTTGCTGCTGACCCCTCATGGACCCATCAGACCCTCCAGAGTCCACTTTCAGAACCACTGTCTCACTGCCCACTTTGAAGGATGATATACGTTGCTGTTCAGATCATATATGTTACAGCCGGCACGGTGTTTCAGGTTGCGCCAACGCCCTCTGGCTGCGCACAGAGAAACTGCAGCCTCAGAGGGCTTCAGTCCGCAGCTTTTCCTCCCCGCAGCTCGCCTTTCATGTCGCTGGTGCTGCTTGTATGTGCGGACGCAGCCAATCTCTTCCCTCATGACGCCACCGAGGCTGGGCTCGGAGGGCTTGGAGCATAATATTTAACACACCCACCCTGGATGAACACTTGGAAGGAAGTCAAGGCAGCGTTAGGGGGACAGATGACAACAGGATCCCTGCACCTGCCCGCCAGCCTCTCATTTGACTTCAGCGAGGGTTCGCAGCCGGACCGCATCCGAGCATCTCGGCGGATCACCTGTTATTTAGTGGATTTTTCACTTTTTTCGCTTCTGAAATTCTCACTTCATTCTGAATACTGGCAAGGCTTTGTGTTTGGACCATAGAAATCTTTGCTACTACTTTTCCTCCCCGCAGAAGACAGTTATGACTCACTGTGGCATCTCACTCCGTGCTGGCTGCGACGCAAGGAAGCAGATTTGAGGAAGAACATCGGTGCTTTTAACAGGACACCCCCCTCCTGCCCTCCCCTCACCTCCCTCCTGTTACCTCTTCTTAACGATTTATTTAGTGGTCCGTCCTCCTGACACTGTATCCTGTTCAACCTGGCAATGAATGAGGAGCACTACTTGAGCCGCTGCCAGTGAAGTATCCAGCGCTCACAATGAGTCGGTCCGTCCACCTGCCCGGGAATGAAGAACTGGGACTATTGTTAAGAAACATCATTTAAAGGCCGAGCACATGATGGAGTTGTTGACATAGGCTGACACGCATTGTGTGTGCAATGATCACGGTGAATCTTCAAACCAGCGTCGCTGCTTTGTCATCGCACAACACTGTTGGACATCAATGTCGGTGCCGTGAGGCGCGCTGCGCTTGAAGCTTTCCCCGAGTGCAGACAGAACCAGAAGATGATAAAGATGATATTGTTTCGCAAATTCAGAGTGCTGATACTCATGGTGTTTTTGGTGGCCTGCACCATGCACATCATGATTGACTTGTTACCGAAGCTGGAGAAGCGGGCGGCGGGAGCGGACGGCGGGGACGGCGGCTGTCAGTGCGCTCACCACCCGGCCGGGGAGTCGCAGGGCTGGGGGAAGCAGCGCGCCAGGTCGGCGGCTGAAGCGGGCTGGCCTAACAAGCACACGCTGAGAATCCTGCAGGATTTCAGCAACGAGCCGAGCTCCAACCTCACGTCGCACTCCCTGGAAAAGATCACCGCCGCCGCGGACAGAGCGGAGTCCCTCCGGCGGACGAGACCGTCGGCGGGGAGGGCGGAGGAGCACAAGCCGCTCATCGGAGACGCGAGCGGGGGTCGCACCGTCCCTGCCCACGGTGTCTCCCGACTGGCCGCTCTGTTTGAGCATCCGTTGTACAGGGTTGACCTTCCTCCCCTCACGGACGATGACACTTTGTTTAACGTCAACACTGACATCAGGTTTTATCCCAGAGCAACAGGGAACCAAGGATGGTAAGCTGGTGGAGATGAGCTTAACTTAAAGGGTTACAAGTGGGACAGTGAGGCTGCTTTAAACATCTGACTGTTGATGGGATGCAAGTAAGGGAGCAGTGGCTGATATTACATGTTGGCTCTGGAAAGAAATATAAGTAATCTGATATCTACATTGAAGCAGATTAATTCAATTAGCTCGTTTGCTCTCTAATGCTGTCCCAGTTTTCACCCAGTTGACTAATGTCCATGCAGGCCTGTCATAAGCCATCCACCTATCTATCTGTCTATCTATCTCCATCCATCCAGCCAGTTTCCATCTCTTCCCTGCCTGCAGTATAGTGTCCATTCATGCATCTGCTGCATCCACCCATCTCTCCTTTCGTCATGCCATCTTACCTTTTTAGGCATGCAGCCTATCAGTAACCATCTTGCCTTAGTTTTTTTTAATTATCTTGGGTAATGCCAGTCAATAAAACTGCATTTTAACCTCACTACAGTGATAAATCCACGTGTTATGAAGCCCTCTGTGCCAATTCCTGCAGCATCAATTTGTCTGATGAAGTTAAATTAAAACGCTGTAATCATCAATTGCATACACTCAAAAATGATCTTAACAGGAATCTGCCTGCACCACAGCTTCTGGTTTAGCCCCTTCTCCTCTCCTCTCCCCGTTCTCCAGGCACAACGAGGAGGGGAACGAGGAGGAGGAGGAGTTCTCTCCAACGGGAGAGGTGACGGAGGAGTCTTACCCCAACTGGCTGCGTTTCCACATCGGCATCAACCGCTACGAGCTGTACTCCAGACACAGTCCTGTGCTGGACGCCCTGCTGAAGGACCTGGTCTCGCAGAGGGTCACCAGCGTTGGTGAGTCAGTCAGGGACGGCCGTGTTGCCTTGTGTGAAGTGAAGGAGCTGGTGTTGTGCACTGTAGACGTGCAAGTACAATATTGATTGACCAATATTGATCTTCACCGCTGAATCTTAGAAGAAATGTTACTTTTGTTTCATTTTTATTCACAGAGCGAGTTAACTGGTGTTAAAACTAGCTTGAGGAACTGGTGGCCTACCTAAAAATGCCGTCATCACAGTGATATATGTCTCTAGCCTGTGATATAATGCAACTTCAGAGGGTTTTCCACCCAAGCAAGAGTAAACTTCTGTTTAAAGAGTTTTATCAAAACATAAAACCGCATTAAGTCTTGGGAGCAGTATCAGCCTTCAGAAACCCAAACTGGCTGAACCATAGAGTGACTTATGTGCAGCTGACCTGTCTGAGTATACAATGAATCACAATATGTGGGTTCCTGTTTATACAGTATGACTGTGTGTGCATGTGTGTGAGAAGGAGGCCATGATCACACACACACAGACACACAGACAAACACACACGCACGCACGCACGCACACATCTGGCCCTCTGTCCGTATTTCTGCTTATGTGTGCGAGTTTTAAGATCTGCCTTTTCTCTCGAGAGCTCGATATAGATTCCAACAATCTATCATTATCAAATAATGTGGGTGTGCCGGTGTGAGAGGGCGCACGTGTTTCGGCCAGCGCGTTGCTTAAGATGTGTGCTTTGCGGCTGCTGTGCAGCCTAATCATTAATAACCCAATGCAGCGCTTCATTTCACCTGACCAATGATGGCCTTGATTAAGAGCCTGCACGGTGTGAGACAACTGAAAGGAAGGAAGGATGACAGATGGGTAGAAAAGAAGGATCACACACGGCTGAAATATCGCACATAGCTGCTAAACATCTTCAGGCAAACCTAATGGCGTAGAAGAATTGCTTTCATTCATAAACATCCATTACCGTCTGCCGTTTGGAGGCTCTTTGCTTTTAAACTGGTTGATGAACAAGTGCAAAATCTGTGCAAAAGAAAGTGAACTTGAGCACCAAGACTTCGCAGCTGCTGCTCTGAGACATTCTGTTCTGAAGAGTGAGAAAGAGATATGTCAAGGTGCAAAAGTGCCACTGAAAATACACCGTTTCTGCAAGCTGCTGGAGTACTCTCTGCTCTTTGTCTGCGACAGGTCTGCTTAAAGGCTGATTTGTATTCTCCTCTGATGTTTTCACTGTATATCACACAGTACAAATGTGCTTTATTGTAGCTTTTCCAGCATCTCATTACACTGATGCCATCTTGGCCCAATCTCTTCTGTGATGGAGATGTTGCCTCAGTGTTAAAATATGTGAGACAAATAACTGTGAAAAATAATCACGACCACAATATGGAGCAAATGATTTGGATTGAATTCAAACTGGACAGCGAATACCAAAATATCCTCCGCCGCTGTTATCTCTGTCCCTTTGTGCGCTCAAAAAGAGTCATTGTGCCTGTTATTGACGCCGTCTCCACTGTCTCATTGTTATTAGTCCCTCCATCTCTCACAGGCAGCTCACAATCATTCATGCTGCACATCTCAGCCTGCACTTGAGCAGTTTGTGTGCGTTTTTTTATCCCCTGTGTTTATAATATATAAACCATCAATCTGTGCCCAGACACACCTACAAAAACAGCCTGTCTGCTGAATAGTGTGTGTTTTTGTGTGTGTGTCTGGAAGAATGCATTACAAGCTTTTGTGCCCCGTAATTGGTGCACACACTTACCACTTATCTGTCTCACTAAAAATTGCAAAACAGAGACGGCATTAGAAAGTTTTCCTGTTCAGCGTTTTCGGCGCTGTAGAGCTCCCCTCCTCGGTGTCTGTCCCTCTGAGGCCTTTTGTTCAGTCTTCAGCCGGACTCATAAATCATACGCGCAGCAGCGTGCCGTGGCACAGGTGAGAGCAGGCTGGATTTATCATCACGGCGCTGGGATGGGAAGGGGGAATCTGACGGCGGTGGTGGATGAGGCCTGGAGCCGTCTGAGAGGCCGGAGAGCACAAAGGTTTGGAAAGAACGACAGGGGCGGTGATTGGTTTGTGGCCGCTCGGAGAAATGAGAGCAGGAGATAGATGGCCGGATCCACAGAGACACATGCATTCGCGCACAGATAGCGAGGCAGATGGCCTTTAGGAGAATCAAAAGAACGTCTCGTTGAAGTTCAAGTCATGTCTGATTGCATGTCAGCGCAGATACAATCCAGAGAAACAATCAGCTGAGCTTTTCTCCGGGGGTTGTGGGGGGGCGGTTCACAAGGGATTACCTTTTGTAGCTTTCAATTAGAAACAAAATTTTTATACATGTCCAGCACCGGGCGGAGAATTGAGGTCAGTCCCTCAAGGATTGTGGCTTATGGGTTCAAGGTCGCAGCATTAAAACGTGGTTCGGTCATTTTCAATCTCTTAAAGGTTTTAGGCTCGCTCTATAGCTGTACCAAGTTTAAAGATTACACTGGGGGCACGTCCACTTGACCTGGCTGCAGTCACATGTTCAGGCCTAATGCCACGAAATCAGGGTATTCTTTGGCTTCACTCAACATCCATCCCATGTCCTAAACGAGGAGACGCTGACCCGAGGCCGTGTAGGTTGTAGTTTGTGCAACAGTGGATGTAAAATACAAAAAGCTTTTGAAAATGAGTCACGGTAAATGGGGAGGCTCGCCAGCGGTGAGTAAGACAACAAGTGAGCGAGGCAGACAGAGCATGGCGGGGAGAGAATAAAAGGATGACATGTGCAAACATGAGAGAGGAAGAAACTGAGAGACACAGCAAGAAAGTCAATAAACACAAAAGATGGTTCTGAGCGGGAGGTGGAGTGCAGCCGGCTACTCAGCCAGCAAGCCAGCCAGTAAGTGGGTCCACTGCAGGGGGCTTAGGTTGATACTGGGGTTAGGCAGAAGCGCTGTGTTGTGTAATATGCTCAAGTTAATGCGCTGTAATAAATGTGCAAATCCCCCAAAAGCCTGTCCATTATGACAGAAACACAAGGCATTTAGACAGGCCCGGCGGTGCCTTTGTTTGAGTCGGCGGCGGGCAGGAAGCTCACAGCGAGTCTCCGTCAGCCTGCGGGAGACACCGTGGACATGACTGATAGTCAGAGACATGTGCCCTGGCTCCCCTCCCAGGGAGCAGGAGGTCAGCTCGGAGGGAGCGCGAGGAGACGTGGTTGCGGAGGGCCCGTCGTGCACGAGCAGTGACGGGCGATGTGTGAGATCCATGGGGGCTTACAGAGAAGCATCTGGTCAGAATCAGGTCTGCTGTGCAGCACGTGCACATGTATGCACATGGATGGAAACACACAGGCTCAGTTTATTCATTCAGCAACACACTAATTGCACTGTAATAATACGCTGCTGTATTTATGTTAACAAGTGCATTTTTTTTGTCTCTCTAAAGACACAAGCAGCTGCAAGAACACGCAGTCTCTCTGACAAATTGTCCATTTCCCCGTTCAGCCCTCCATCAAACCCAGAACTACTGCAGCAGATGCTTTTCATGCCGCTTCTTGCTCTCAGTCACATCCTGCTCCCTAACTGCCACAGTTGCACTTTGATTGTACAGTGTCTGGCAAATTGGTCAGCAGATGTGATAGCTCTGCTGTGCATTCATGCAAAATTGCCTTCTCCAAATTGGCAAATAAAACAGCTGTGCATGTGTGCGAGCTTTCTTTGATGTGTTTATGTTTGTGCACGCGTGTGTCTGTGCCTCAACTCTAACATCTTGATTGTTTTCCTCCCAGCCATGAAATCAGGAGGCACCCAGCTGAAGTTGATCATGACTTTCCAGAACTACGGACAAGCGCTGTTCAAGCCCATGAAGTAAGTAGCACCTCCACTGACACGCGTGACGGCACAGATATTCAGCCCACGCCACGTTGTCTGCAGATGTCGCCACTGTAAAACTCCTAGAAGCACTTTCTCTGCTTTTAACTCATTTCTCAGATTTCAGCAAATCTGCATGTTCCCCCTTAAATAGCCAACATCAAAAATCTGTTTGATACACTTGGTTTGATGTGCCCACTTGTAATGCATATGTTTCAAGAGGGCTACAGGAAATCTCATCAGAATAAGTGCCAAGCACTGCCGCTGCATCTTTCGCTGCGTTCAGATACACAGCCCCCCCTCCGTGTGATCTTTTCCTGTCTGCTTTTTAATTAACATCAACAGGCTTATGTGTTAATTAAAATGAGCGTCGAGCCATCGTGGAGACATCTTCGGGGAGGCATGTATGCTGGCAATGGCGCGTTGCACATGAAAAAGAAATGCCCTCCCTCTCAGCTGTCTGAGTTTTGCCCGATGAATTCCCATGCCAACGCGGATAAACAGAGTCCAGGCCAACTGGTCTGCGATCAGAAGTAATTGCTCAGGAGCCTGGTTTGATTGCTATGAAATGCAGAATGGTTTTCTACATGAGAGCCCCGGCGGAGAGTATTAGATTGTGGGAGAGCGAGCGGGGAGACAGAGGGAAGGAGGCGGAGACAAGCAGAGAGGGTGTTTGTGTGTGTTTGCTCGCAGATCTGGTGAGTGATGCTCATGAAAGCTCAAAGCGCCGTATCTTTGACAACCTGCGCCTGTAAAGTTTGTGATGATTCTGCACCCAAAGTCACATTAGTGGGAGGATAAGGAGTTCAGGCCCGCGCATTCAAAATCAGCTTGAATATGAATGATGAAATGTTGCTGCTGAATATCTTTTCACTGTCAGGGTTTGATTTATGGAGAGGCTGCAAAGTTTATACAAAGTTTATTCACCCAGTGTTTGGTGTTCATATACCTTAGTCAGCTCCTCTTTACCTGCCCGCAGTGCAACTCCATCCCTTAACATAAACAGCAGCAACAGTCTGGAGTCGCGCGAGTCAGTTTTCTGTGTCCTAACTTGGCATTTAGTTTCAAGGTCAGCCAGTGGCTTACTTTTAGAACATGTGGCATTGTTTACAACATTAGCCTCGGAGGATGCGGTCCAAACAACGGCAATCTGAGCCCCTATTGTCGCTTTCGTGCACGCGAACCTTTCAAGTCAACAGCAGCGCCCAGCGGGCATCAGTGGCGTGGTCATATCTGACAAGAACTGAGCTTGTTGTGAGTATTTTTGAGGAGCTATTAAACCGGACTGGGCGTTCGGGGGCTGCTTCCAGGCAGCGTGGACGGTTGGACAACATGTGTGCATGCGTGATTGGTGTGTGTTAGTGCGAATGCGATGGCAGGACGAGTCAGCGATGGGGTTGTGAGATGTGGCCGGGCCGTGGGCTGTTGCCCTGAGCGTCCGGTGGCATTAACAGTATCAGGAGAAAGGCAGCAATGTCTTGTTTTATGTGTAGTTTTGCTAAGCAGAGATAATGACAAAACATATCATAATATCACTGCAACTTATTAGAAATACTGAACATAAAGAATCAGCTTATCAAAACTGTCTTTAGAGTTCAACCGTCAGATGTTCTGAATTTTACTTTTATATCTAAGTAATAGGATCCAATATCTATGGCCACATTTTTCCTCTGCTGATTGAAAGTTTGAGTCTCAGGTTCAGACTTATTACAATCTGAAAGGCAAATGATTAAATTATACGTGCCATGAGTTTCAATTGAAAATTTAAATGATGTTGGAAACTTAGCAGGGATTGGCTCTACAACACTTTGTCCAATAAACTTGAAAATGTGACAAGAAAAGTGCTGATTCTTTACGGCAGATATGAGTAAAGCAGTCTTTCTCGGTGGCTGTCAGAAGCTGTTTTGGCAGTAATTGCATGTCAGTTTTGGAATTATATGCTACGGATTCCTGCAGCTCTTTATTTAGCCTGTCATATTTTATTCAAAGTCCTTGCTTTGACTGTCACAGTCATCTGTCTCCAGTGTTTACAGATATTATACAAAAGTCCTCAGAGCGGAAATACAAAAATATCAGTTTTCTGAGAGAAACGGCACAGAAAAGTAACCTTTGTTCTACTTTTGTTAAAGCACATCATGAGGGTTTGTTGTTTCTACAATGGCACTGATGTGTCCCACTTTTATTTTGGGAACTGTGGTGCATTCTGGGTACAGTAGTTCAGAGCAGCGCTGTGTTGCATTGTTTTACTTCACCTGTCCCATTGTGCAGCATCAAGTGGTGCTTCAAAGAGGCTTTGATGTTTCAGGCCTCCTTTGAGCCGAATGCAAATCTGCACGCCGGCATGGGCCAGGAGACTGCACAGGCTGACAGCTTGCCAGACACCTCCACACGATGTTTCCTCTGTGCAGCTCCGGGAAAAAAGTTTGGAGGTTCGTTTTATCTGTCAGGCGAACTCTGTGATTGCGCTTCGTGATTTAGAGTTGGTGCCCGCAACAGGGTAGAAGATGCTCGTTTAGTTTTTCAGACTACAATTTGGTTAAGTGTTTTAGGTCGCAACAGCTTGTTTTCTCCCCACAAAAAATGATCTCCTCTGATGTTTGCGCTAGCCAAACGTTTATGATGCTTTCCCTCCGAAGAATTATAATCCAACAATCAAACGTGTACAAATATAGCTCCTCGGCTGTGTCATGATGCCTTGACTACAAAAACTACTAAAAAGTGGATCGATTTCATGGTGCAGCCATGAGAAAATCTGTCTTTTAGCCAACGAAAATTGCCACAAAACAGATTCAATTTGAGCTAAAGGTGGCGATATCAGATGGCTGCGAGTAAAACGGTTGAAGCCTGTGGAGGAAGGAAGGGAAATGAAGTGGCATGTGAAAAGAGAGGGCTGCTACTGGAAGACGGATGAGAAGCAGAGACAAACCAGAGGGAAGGGGAGCGGTTATCACTGCCAACCTGTCAAGGAACTGGGTCTTCCAGCTGGAGCTAGGTTACAGGCCGAGTGGAGACCCTCCATGCCAGGCCTCCGTGTCTGTCTGGCCCAATTCCCTGGTGCCCGTCCTGGCCGTCCCCTGCCAAGATCCTGGTTGTGGTGTGTATACAGAACGCTCGTGTCATGCTAATTGGATTTGTCAGATGGAGGGCTGAAGGACTGATGAAGGAGGTGTAAGGCTCAGATATGCAAAGAAAGAATTAATGTCTCCATCACACGATGCTTGACGAGCCTGTTTCCACCCCCCCTCGCTTTGATTTTGTTGATAGTCTCGGAGTTCAAAATGGTTTATGCATTGCGAGAACAGCAGAAATGACTTTCATCGTCCCTGTTTGCTGCGTACGTGCCCCAGTTGTGCCGAGAGCTGTTATATCAACACTCTGTGTTCATTACATGTAAAGGCATGCGCTAGAACATATATATAGGGCACACATGCCCATCCTTAAGCACCGTGGGGAATCAGGATACGTCCTCATCTGCATGAACCGGATCAGTTCTGACAAGCTCGGGCTCCTAGCGCTTGTGAAGCCAGTGGAGTTTGGCCGCAGAGCCTCTTAGCTGCAACGCCCAAGAGGCTGCTTTATCATCCACAGGCTGTTTCATAACCACGAGTCCATCGGAGGGCCTCATCATATCTGCTCTGCTCGTGTTGGGTTGTGACTGACATTTCTCCAAGGATCCTCTCTCTGCAGACAGGGAATTTTATTTGGACTGAAGCCATCTTCTGTCCTCAGGAGATGGCCTCTCCCTGCTCTGGTTATTGATCTAATCATGAAAGATTGATGATTTTATTGTGGATTTACATGCATCCATGTAAAGTGCAGCAGGAGCAGCTGCTCATAAATTGTCTTTGATGGCCGGTGGTACGTTTCTTGAGAGTTCACCTGCTGACTACGCATATTTCCTCTCTGCAAGAGCTGCCATTTAATCTTCTTCAGCCATAGAGATTTTATATCACAAACGTCACAATCCTGCAAACTCGTCGTGACTAGATAACAAGCATCTGTGGACCAAATGACAATAACGACTGCTTCACAGATTGAGTTATCCCTGTCGTTCAGCCGCAATCATGAACGGAAACCCAACAAAAGGATGATGGTCTCACATTATGGAAGAAAGCCAAATCACACAGGAGCCTCAGAATATCCATCCTTATTCAAACATGCCCCATTGTAAAGAACCTGAACATCTCATTTCATGGATAAGTACGGTGTGATTACATACACATGCATGCATGTAAAAGCACATGCATGCAAATCTAGGCACGAACACACACAAAATCCCCTCCTGAATTCATCCTGGCTTAACTGACATCTTTTTCATTCTAGTCAGTAAAATATTGTTGACACCATCTTCATTTCTTCTTCTTCTGTTGTAAATTAGCAGCATTTCCCTAACGAGCTTCCAGAAGGGCCGTTAAGTTGGACTCACTTTTCAGAGGTGCCGTCTGAGCTCATCTTTTGGTGTGTGCACAGACGAAACACGTTACTATAGACAGCTGTTCGCACAGCTGCTGCTCACACACACACATTCTCATACATACGCACACAAGCTGCAAAGCGAAGGAACGCTGTGGGGGTTACGGAGTTCGTGCACCCTCCATCACCCAGGGCTGGTACTGGAAAATGTGCGAGCACCGAGCCAAGCCGCAGCTGTAGCCTCTCAGTCAGAGCTGTGGGTATATTACACAGGAGGCGATGACTACAAGCCCGTACTCTGCCTGCACACACAATAGAGAAGTAGCTCACTCACTCCCGACCACTCGCCATTTAACACTCCCCTAATGATTTTTCGCCGTGACAAGTCAAAAAGCCTCGAAGCGCATGAAGAGACTTTTAAATGTGATGAAGCATCAAATCTTTTCCCATTCACATAAACTTCCTCGTGCACGATGAAGTTTTCTGACCTCAGTCTCGCCTTTTACGAAAAGCTTCAGCCGAGTTGTCACATCTATTTTTTCACATGCTCACAGGTTATGTAAACTTTGGCTGCACGACTTTGTGGCTTCATCAGGCTTTCTGGCAGTCGGAGGCTCCTCAGGTTTTCAGCAGCCCCCGCTGTGCGGCCCTGGCATCAGAGTGACCTCGCAGTCGTCTCATTCAGTTCGCTCATATCACACAAGCACGCTGGACCAATCAGCCGGCAGGGGACAGAGCGGCTCGGGATGCCGAGCAATTTGTCTGACCTGGCTGCTGAAATCAGTGACAGTCTGGAGAGAGCAGGTGTGGTGTGTTCGGGCGGAGATCAAATGTCATCCAGTTTCGATTCTCCTTGTTTGTCCTCTCTTCACTCTTCATATCTCATTGTTTATACATGTGTGTGCATTTGTTTTTGCAGAGAGAAAGAGCCCAAAGAAGTAAAACAGAACAGAAAAACCAGTTATCTGTTTGAGGAAGTTAGAAAGACAATCTGTCTGCACCATGTTTGCACGTTGCCTAACAGTGTCGTGTTTCCCAATGAAACTAGCAGACAGTTTGAGTGTGGTGACATCTGTGTTGGCATTACTCATTACTTTCTCTTGGTAATAAACCAGCTATTTACTTCAGAAGGTTGCATTTTGAATGCATATTTCATGGGATTTATAAAGGGAATAAAAGTATTGAACCTCATTATGTTGGTTTACAGGCTTTGGGGTAAGACTAGCTTTTGATTTTGTTTTTAAAAAACGCTTGCTTAGTGAAGAAAAGGATGAGAGCAACTGTGAAGTTTAAAATCTGCATCTGGGAATCTAAATCACCTCCCGAGCTGCTGTTTATTTTTCATCAGACAGGATTAATTAAGGCTAAACCTTTGGTCTTGTTAGTTTGCAGTGTGGTGGATACAGCGGTTAGGCCCACTTCGGGTGATTTCTCACCTTCTGATCTATGTCCAGTGCAGGAAGTAGTGCAACCTTCATGTGATGGGGCAGACAGCAAAGGTGGGTGCTGTTCAATTACAGTATCACCATTGTTATTTCAATTACAGTATTCCTATATTAATGCTGTTTTTCGGTGACACATTACAAAAATCTGTTCCAGTTTGCATCCATCACAGACCTGCAATTAAGATTTGCCTCTTTATTAACCATAACCAAATGTTTTAACTAACTCTAAGCATCCTTTAACTGTAGATGATTTGCCACGGACACAACCTGTCCCTAAACTGGTGAAATCAGACACAAAGAATCATCTGAGGCAAAGATAATGTCTGCTATCTGCTGCAGTTTTCCCCCCATGTTTCTCTTCTACCTCTCTCTCACACACACACACACACACACACACACAGAGTGGGAGCGCTGCGGTGTCAGGCGTTCACAACATCTGTTTCTCATGCAGCTTTGTACTTGCAGCCAGGCGAGGGCCGGGCCCAGCGGCTCTTCTTCAGGCTCCGGGCACCGCCGCCTCCCTCCGCAGGTCTTTAAGATTAATTTGGTTTTCAAGCTGCTCCTAATGTGGCTGAGGATTGCTCATCTTACACAGCCTCTTTTCTCCACCCGCCCCCATCCATGCTCCTCTTTCATCCTCTCCTGACCTCTCTCCTCCGTCTCCTTTATTCAGTCTATCAAAGAGCTTTGTGTCCCCCGGCTTCAGGCTGATACTGGTGTGAAGTCAATAGTCTTAGCATGTACGTTTTCATATCTGCCTCGTATGTAAGTTCTCCTTTTACTTTTTTCTTTTGCTCTCATTTACTCTCTTCTTTATATTTTCCTGTTTCAGGCATCCATCCATGTAAGCAAACCCACTTAATGAATTTCTCCATCTCTCCGCTTTACACTGTGATGTTGCTCAGCAAATGATGTGGGTTGTTTGCATGCGTTTGAGCTCAAAGTGTTTATAGCTGGCTAACCATGCATGTACGTATACCGTTCATCTGTGTGTGTGTGTGTGTGTGTGTGGGCACTGTGATGTGCTGACCTCTCGTAGGCTGCGAGATGAGCCGGTTAATTAGTTTAATGCTGTAACCGTCCTGTAACCAGCTGGAGTCGGAGGCTCGTCACGTCTGCCGAGTCATCAGCACGCACACACACACACACACACACTTTGAGTTAGCTTAGCAAAGTCTTAATAAAGTCCTCTTTCAGTGTGCGATGTTATAATTGAAGTGTCAGTCATCTATATACGTGCTGCTTATTATCTACTTAAGTCTCGTCATTAAAGTGTGTGTTTTGGCGCAGCCTCACATTTAGGTCTACTGAAATCAGCCATTTTCTAGCATTCACTTCTGTTATAATTACCACTGACTCATTTCTGCTCCGTCCGGTGAATGTTCTCCAGAGAAGTTACAGCTTTTCATCCTCCTTCTGTCTGTGTTTCACTTTTGTGCGGTTCGTCAGTGTCTCGGTTCAGTGTCTATTCTTGATTCGAGAGGTCGGTGGCGTAGCATCTGGCACCGAACGTGCTTGTGTATCATCTCAAATTTCAAATAACTTCTTCTTTTTTTTGACACACACACACACTCATAACACAGACGCTGAAACACAGAGGGACTTTCTTTTTTTAGACTCCCAAGCCTTTAACTCCCCTCACACCCTCCCCACCCTCACAGACACTTCACATAAAGACATCTCTCATGAATGTTTTACTGGGTCAGCTCCTGAGGAAGTGGCATTTTTCATCACCATCCCTCCCTTCCTCCCGCTCTCCGCCCGTCCCTCTCTCTGTCTCCACCTCCCGTTCATGCTCCTTTTTGGACTTGTTTGTTTGATTCGCTGAGGCGGTACTAATCCTCGGCTTGTCCCTCTCCTCCGTTCAAAGTCTCTCTGCTCTGTATTTTTAGATTCTCTCCGTTTTCTCTCTCAGTCTAACAAGTGTTTATGCACTCAGTGTAATGTGGCAGAGCCATGAGTACCCTAATCGTAATGTGATTACAGGCCAGCTGAGTTGCTGGAGATGATACTATGAGTGGTGTGTGTGTGTGTGTGTGTGTGTGTGTGTGTGTGTATACTTACTTCTTTATGGGTAATAATCATTGGCAGCCAAAGTCACACTTCAGTGTAGCATCTTTTTTCAGAATAATGGGATCATGTCAGTGTTGAATCATAAAAAACACCTAATAATGACAAACATGCATGAATTATAATCCAGTTTTTTACAGCCTGGTTCTTATTTTAAGATAGTTTTGAGCATCATTGTTATCATAACATTTTAGTTAACGAACATGTAATCCAGTAGGTGAAGACACATGAGGGACACATGACATAAAGATCGTGAGCAGTTTTATCTTCTCTGGAAGCAGATATGAAGTCAGATGTTGAAATAATTTGCTTCCAGTCTTCAAAGTGCAGATTTTACAGAGGTACTGGTTCAATTTGCACCATTTTGCATGTACACCGTTTATATGAGGAGTAGTTTGCAGTTGCTACAATAATTTGCACAGTACCTTCCTGGAGTCTTGTTGTCAGCGTTACCAGGCAACCTGCCGAGACACCAGGAAGTCCATTTAATGTACATTTTATGAGAATTTTTTTTTTTTACTTTGTCTCAGATGTTAATTTCAACACGTATGACACATTGCCAACGCAGTAACTTAATGTCCAGTGCATCATCATGGGTATAAGTATTCGTATATTCTGAAATTAAGTAGATTGGATTGTAACATGAGGGGTCACCAGCTTGCATGAAATGCACGCACCGCGAGTCGTGCTGGTTTTGGAGTTCAGAACAGTTTTCCTGCAGTCAATCATGGATGCACCTGCAGTCTGAAAGGAACGAGATTTGATGACTACATCAAAGAGTCTGTTGATTCGTCAAACCAAAAGGTTTGCTCCTGATACTTGAATCAGGCCGGTGTGTGTGTGTGTGTGTGTGTGTGTGTGTGTGTGTGTGTTTGTGCATTTGTGTCGGTGTGGCTGTGGACCAGAGCGTGTGTTGCTCCTCTGTGTCGCACCACATCCAAGCGAATCCTGTTTATGCAATTGTGCATGCTCGTTGTGGTTGCTGACCCTGTTTTTGTCGCTGCTGTTGCTCAGTCATCCTAACGTGTCATTAGAGTCTAAAATACCACATGGGGAAATTCCTAAGCCTCTCTGTAGGAATGTCGCTGCCGCATTTGTCTGGAATCCTGAAAATTCGTTGCCCTCCAGGAGGTGAATTTAGACAATTGGGCATTTCTTTTTATGAGGCGAGGCAAGCAGGCTGACTTATGGCAGGGCTATTCAGTGCACCTTCAGCAGGAGTATCTGCTGCAATTACACAAAATGCCCCAGGTTGGTTACCTGAAATGAGCATTCAGGAATGCCGCATTTAATTGAGGGGAATTTCGAAAGGCTAAGTGCTTTGTTGAATACACTATCTATGATTAAGATCTTGCATTTTTGCAATTTATCCTGACAAGTTAGACAACAACTTGCTGTGCATGTACTGTCTCGTTGCTGGCCGTAGTGTTTTCAGTTTCTAGGTTTTCTCAGAAGCTATAATGAGGATAATTGCTCGGGTTTAGACAGACAAAAAAATGGGATGATTCTTTTTTCTTCTTTTTTTAATTAGGGCAGTCTGGAAATGACAGAGCACACATGCCTCACTGTTACTTTGTCACTCAATCAACTGTTGCCCTGGAACAATGGGACCACACGCATTGCACCACCCCTTACAACCGAGCCCAGCCATTAGATAGCGACCTTTCCCAGGTAGATCTATCACAGTCCACCTGAATGTCTCTCCAGGCCGAATGAATGAAACAACAGTTCCTCGACAGAGACACATTGTGGCTCTGTAACTTGGGCCTTTGTGATAGCATGCACAGAGGTTAATACATCCATTGTGGGCCAGGCCCGTGCTTAAGCCTGCCCCATGCAAGGTGGCAGTTAGGCTGTGTGTGACTCCCCTATCCCCCCTGACGGAGCCCAGTGGAGGGGGAGGAGAATGCAATCATTGTCTACCAATTAAACCAGAGGAGGGCTCTCCCTGGCTTTGCCCATTGTCAGGGCAGGGTGTGGGAGGGGCTGCGGTGGCCAGGTCTGGTATCACCGGGCCAGGGAGGCAGGAACCTGATCCAGGGGCTCGCCGGGGTCACCCCTCCCACCCTCCCTTTTGCAGCTCTGGGCAGCAGTGATGCAGACAGAAGAGCCTCTGTGCTGGGAGTGCAGGGAGACTCTCGGTCAGTGTTGCTGCTGGGATGCGGTGCGAGCGGAGTCTCTGAGATGTGAAAAAGCTCACAGTAATGTGCGCTGCCTGCATGTGCTACTTCCTCTTCACCCTGTTTCAGTTATGTGAGATGTAACAACAGTTCAACTTGTAGATGATCTATTCTCCATCACTTGGGGGTCATGACACAGCAGCATTAGTAGATATGGACAGAGACTATACGTATCCACAGACAGACCATTTCAACTAACAGCCGTCTTCCCAGTGAGCCAGTCAGTGTGTGGGCAGGTGGTGAGCAGAAAATGCCCAATTCTAATGGATTCTGCATTGTGGACAGCCAACAAATGTACAAAAATACAGCCATGCTTGCAGCTTTGTAAGGCTCAGGCACTGTGATTGTGGCACAGTAGTGCTTTGAGCTAAATGCTAATGTCAGCATGCTAATATTTGCACTTTGGCAATGCTAACATGCTGATGTTGGGCGGGCTTACCATGCTCACCATCTTAGTTTAGTATGTTAACATTCTCTAACTAGCACTAAACAAAAAGTACAGCTGAGACGAATGAAAACATTTTGGCCTCATGGTGGCACTGAGAGATCACCAAATGTATGAAAATTCATCCTCAGGGGGACATGAATGTCTGTGCCAACTTTTTTTATGGCAATCCATCCAAAACGCATCCACGTCAAACCACAGCCTCGACCTAGTGGTGCCAGAGGAAAAGTCAGAGGCTTATCAAAGTCATCAGGGTTCACCCTTTGGGCAACTTCCTTTGGATATCTGCACCACATTTCAAGGCAGTGTATCCAGTCCTCGAGACACTTTACCGCAAAAAAACAAACACTGGGCTGGTGGCCCTAGAGAAAAAGTCAGGGGATCACCATAGTGAGTAGGCGACACTCTGGGACACACGAATGTGTCTGTGCAAAATTTCAAAGCAATCCATCAAATAGTTGTTGAGATATTTAAGTCTGAACACCAGCTGACAAAAGAACCTGCAGCCTGACATTGCCATAGCTCCTTGGAGCTATGCAGCTAGTGTGGCTAAAAAATAATAATAATGCCATCCGAGTGCCATCCACTGCAAAAGCTGTGCAAAAAATACCCCTTTCTAACGCTTAGGAGGTCTTCATTCAACTGCATGGTTATTTCTTAGCATGTTTTTTTTGTTGTTGTTTTTTTGTGGTGTGATGTATAGCATTACATAAGATGCTGATGTTATTGTGCCTGCTTTGTGCAGTGTACAGACGGAGGACCAATGCACCAACAACACATCATCATTACAAGATGATGCATGGGGACACGGTCTGCAGCGACATTAAAGGTCACAGTACAAAACGCAGCTGTCACGCGATGATGCATGAACGGGGCTTCGCGATGCGCTGTGTGACCAGTGATGGCGATGAGAGAATATCTGTCTCGGATTCTTGCCTTTTTACATTTGAGCCAGTGCTTCTGTCGCTTTCCTCTCGCCGAGAGCGTCACTAGACAAACGTGCTGTGATGCACCACCGGGGCGATGCCTTTGATAGACGTGAATGTCTAGAAATATGTCAGAATAGCATTTTTGCTTCGAGTGTGAAGACGTTCTGAGTCTCCTCCTCATTCCTTTCACATACAAATTAACTCTCTTCATCCTGAAGTGCGCTGGACTCGTTCCATCCCACTTAGCTCTTACACAAGGATAAATGCAACCCTTGGAACTGTTTTTCCAGTGGTTTCACCACTTCCTCCTTCACCGCCGTCACCCACTCATGACCACAATGACATCTCTCAGCCACCACTTAGCCTCTGATAGATGGTTTCTATTTAGGAAACGGCATCTGACCACAAACCACCGAGCACAACAAGGCTGTTGACAGGTCTAAATAGAAAAGTTCAGCTGTGGGAGAAACAAAGCACAAACACCCGTGCCTCGATTTGGGGGCCTCGCCTGCGAAATAGCTTTCTGGAAAGGCTCTTTTGATTGTTTTCTTTGGTCGAGGTATCGAAGTTCTGAGTTTTATGTAGTTTGGTTTCACTCGGTGGTATGCAATCCATTTTGGGACGGTGAGGAAAAGCGGCGTCGAAAATAACCGACAGCCTGCTAAAATTGAGCTGTTCGCTCTCTGAGCCGAAAGCGGTGATGAATGCACTGCAGGAGCTTGTAACTTTTACTGCTCAACAGAACAGGTTGTTGCGACAACCCCAAAGCTTCTCAGGTAATTAATAAACACATTCATTAGGGAGCTAAAGGAAGACAGCACCACTTAATCAAATGCTGTTCTGTCATCAGCCATGCGCTGCTGGAATATGGCGTTTTAACAAGCCTCACATTGGACTAATTAGGGGAAATTGTTACCAAGTCTTTCAAGCCGTTCTGGCCTGTTATAGATTAAAGTCTTCAGAGATAAAAATAAGCGGGTGCCAAGTTCCTCTGTGGAGCTGCCGCCGTGTTCATCCGGGGGTGTCGCCATGTGTGTGTATGTGTGTGTGCGTGCATGTTTGCATAGGAAAACACAGATGGGGAGACTGGCCGGCAGTGGCGGTGTCCTTCAGGAAAAGGAAATGAGAAGGAAGGAGGAAGGGCAGAGAGAGAGAGGGAGCTAGGAGATGGGAGAGATCTCTAATTGCTGCAGCAGGTGATATTAAACAAGTTTTTTTTGCGCTTGTGTGTGTGTGTGTGTGTGTGTGTGTGTGTGTGTGTGTGTGTGTGTGTGTGTGTGCATTGTTCTTATCTTTGGGTCAACATAATAGGATTGTTTTGGATGAAAACACTTCAAGGTATTCCCCCCCACAGATGTCCAAAGATAATGGACGTCCAAAATGCTTACTCACAATCCAATTAACTTCTCTTGGCTCAGACCATGCAGACACTCCGTGTCCTAGCTGAGAGTGGTGTGTGTGTGTTAGTGCATGTTTGTGTGTGTGTGTGTGTGTGTGAGAGAGAGAGAGAGAGAGAGAGAGAGTGTGTGAGTGTGTGTGCCTGTGTTGGGGCAGTCGGTCTGGAAAATTAATGCTTCCCAGGATTTAGCATAATTTGCTCTAATTGGATGTTTGCTGTTTAGCAACTACTTTGTGATAATCAAATAAATTGGTAATGGTCAGTTTGAGTTTGGGACTTTATGCAGCGCCTCTCGGTGCAGATCCTCACTTTAAAAACGGGTGATTTATACGACTCTGGCGGGTGTTTCAGCCTCCTCTTCCTCAGCGCTCATTCTGGCGCCGTCATCTGCCAATTTCCACTCTGTGATCCTGCTTTGAATCTCATCCCAGGAGGAGAACATGATTGTATTTTCAGCCCGGTCAGACATTTCTCATGGCCTCCTATAACCTCACATTCGTTTTATGGCTAAGAGAGTGCGTGCAACCGTCCTAGAAGCATAGCGTTGCTCCAGCTTTGAAGACCTTTCCAATTAAATTATATGTGTTCGAACTTGAGACATGGCAGCATCCACCCTTCAAGGCAGGGAGTAAATAGAGGGAATTCAGACTGAGAGGAGATGCCATAAAGTGAAGCTGCTTTCTGCATCTTTTCCCCAAATCCTCCTCAGTCTGACTGGAGAGACCGCTTTTCGCTAGTCCTGCAGTTTCTGCAGTTTACTGACGCGCTCAGAGTGGGACCCCCCCCCTCCCTTTTCATCAGATTCAGCTTACATGTCATGCTGAATACCAGCGCTTGTTATTCAGTCCCTGTGAGATGAAGACTCATGGTAATGCCCATTGATTTTACGTGCAGGCAGAAACAAAAGCTTGCACACGCATACGGGGAAAGCTCTTGAAATCCCCATTGATCCCGGCAGGCTGAGAGCTATCCAGTTTGCTTTCATTATGGAAGTAATGTCGGCCTTTGCGGACTGTGTTGATCTTTCGCGGCCTCTGTAAGACCAGAGGTGTCGAGGTGGATGCCGTCTTTTACTTTTTCTCACAGGATTCAGTTTGAATCACTTCTCTGAAGCGTCAGTCCCTCCCCATCTGCTCCTCCTCTGGAGCTGTGAGGGATAGAGACAACTGGTGGAGGCTTTCTGGAGGAATTTCCTCCTGGAATAGATGGCGGAGGGACCGTGCTCCCCTTTTCCTGCGCCTTCTTCTACTTCATGAATGCTCTTTGTGACACTTCACGGTGGTTGAATGTAATATTTGCGGCAGCCCGGACGGCAATAACAATCCACAGCATGCTTGCATTCCCAGGAAATCTTCATACGCCTCATTTTACGGGCCGGTTAGGATGTTCAGTTTGGACGAGCTGTCAAACTTTTGGAGACTTTTTTGGAACAGGTGGTTGGCCTTAAAAAAAAACTACTGTTCAAGATAAAACCCCGGTATTTATATAGAAAAACACACAGAGGAAAGCTGCACATTCTGTCAGCATGCAGTGTCAACATACTCGGCCACATTTTGAAGCTCATTGTTCTAAATATCCCCAAGCTTGTGCATTGTGACATCTAATCACAGCTGACCCAAGAATACCCTTGATATTTGAGCATGTTTTGCATAATTCACAGTTCATATTCTGTGCAAAGCCTGTCATGAATTGTGCACCCTGTGAAGGATTGCCTCAGACTTGTGCTATTGAAAAACGGTTAATCCTCTGTGGATGGATATGTAAATATGACAAAGTGTGGCTCTGTGTCGCTGGAACACTCCTGATTGTTGAGGATAAACCGATGTGCGTTCTGTCAGCCGGGGGCGACGGTGTGGGAGAGAGGGGGAGAGACAAAGAGAAGGGTAACCATAAGCATAAAGACCTGTCTCATCCCTCAAGTACACAAGAATATATAATCCCCTTTACTGAACACACACACAACACACATTTCATACATGAAAGCAGCCGTATTATCCCAGTATATGAATCTATAGTAAGTGCACATGACTGCTGCATCATCAAAACTCAAAAAAGTGGTCATTTTGTCTGCTTTTTTTAAATTTTAGTCTTCATCCTGTTGTCAAATGTTTAGTTCGTTTTTATCACATTTAGTCTTGTTTTACTCGATAAACACCATATCACCAAATACATGTCAAAGTACATCAGTTAGTGCATTAGCTGCTCAAGTGTTAGATGCAAAATGGGCTGTTTATGATTGCTAGGCTATTAGCTAGTTAGCTCGCCGCTGAAGCCCCTGCTGCCGCTTTAAATAAACAGCAATCTAGCTGAGATAGCATTTTCTATACAGGTTGCCATGCTGATGAACATATTTCATCAGTTTTCAAAATATACACTAACTTGCATTGCACTTTTTCACGGCATGCATGATAAAGAAATTGAATTCCCTCGAATCTGCTCTCTGACGTGTGTGTTATCAATTATGCAGAGTTTGCAAAAGTTTCGCAAGATCCTCAACCTTTTTCTTTTGCTTCCCATCAAAGACATTTTCCTCCATGTACCTTCCCGGGCTCCATACATCCCAAAGGAGTTTGTTTGCTGCACAAAACAATAACTGCTTTCAACAAAAGTACAGCAGCCGGAGGGCATTACTCTGACAGGAAGTATGAATCCAGTGTGACAAAGATAGGAGGGGAAATGGCATGTGTTTTCACACATTTAATTCACAAGACACCAACAGAATCTGGGATGTTTTTCAGCTGTAAAAGCTGCTGCATTGAACGTTTCTATCATAGAAAATGATACCACATGTCTTTTAAAAGGAAAATGTCAATTTTGATAATTAGGCCGACTAAAATAATCTGTTTTTTCTCCATCTGTTGCTTTGAAAAAAAAAATCCCTCTGATGTGAAGCTCTTGTAATGTCACACAAAACACACCGAGGTCTATTTTCAGATCATGGTGAGTGAATGAAATGCAATTGAAAAGCGGTTGAGTCATCAAACATTTAGTCTATTGATATCAGAAAGCTGCCATTCTTCTGACTGGAAGCCACCAGTGAATACGCTTATCGAGTAACAAGCACAACACTTATTTTGACATAGAAAAGGGCTAATGCGTTCACCGAAAATGTGGCTTTTTGAGAATGGAAAACACGCAGTGATACTAATACGATTTCCAGTTGGTTTTTTTATACATATTCCAAGTGCGCTCACAACTCGGGGGAGCCCGTTAAGATGATTGCAGGGAAGGGATCCCAAAAGCCCAGATATAATTCTGCAGCTTTGCATCAGGTCTTCACAGCGATTTCAGGCCTTTAAACACTGCGCTCTACGCAGCGATGTGCCCAGGGGAACACGGCTGAATATGACACGCCAGTCAATTAAGGCCAGCGAAAAAAATAAGAAATAAAGGATTCACAGCCGTCTCAGAAATAGCTCTCAGAGTAATATAGAGCAGTGAGACGGAGGGAGTGAGATTCAGCCCATATACAGTAGCTGCAGCACGGGGAAGTGTGTGATACATACACATCGTAAACAAGTAGATGTTATTTTAAGTATTTTAATGAGGCACCTTTTTTGGAGGAGAAACCACATCAGACACAAATTATTACTCAAAGCAGTAATTTCATGCCTAAAACACGTGTTCTCTTCTTGTCAACTGAAACAAGTGCTAAGCTCATTTATCCAGATCCTGATATTCGGTGGATAACCGAAAAGAAACTTGGCGTTTCCGGAGCAGGTTACAGAGTAACCTTTGCACCATTTGATATCTCACTATGAGAGCCGGAGCTGTCAGTCATCTGTTGGAAATAACCTCTCTGCCAAGAAAAAGGCTTGCTGAACCTTTCCAGAGTAAAACGAGAGGAAGGAAACTGTGGGCAGGGATTGAGCTGAAACTCTTTTTTCTGTTTATGAAGTACTGCCTGTGCTTAATGCGTCATTTATTGTGTGTGCACTAATCCTCCTCGGGGCATTAAAGGGTTCTCAATCGCTGACAATCACATTTTGATCAGAGCTTTTATTGCTCACGTTACTGTTTCGAAGTTGAGCTTTCGTTCCCTGATCCCCAACCTGTCTGCGGTCACAAAGTAATTTGTGCGTTTTATTTGCAGGGTGTAGTCCGCCTGGTTAAACTGCAGACACAGAGGGTGGTTAGAGAGCAGTGGGGCTTTGCAGACCCATAAGCCATTGCCTCATCCCTGACATACAGAGACAGGGACTCCCAGCCATCTGGCCAGATGAGACAGTTGGATAGGCACAGTCTCTCTCTCACACACTCACACACACAATTCAGTTCTTAGGGTTTTCTGTCATCTATTGCAAGAGGAGCCAAGAGAGGTGGTGCTCACCGGTAGTGACGTAGCACCCTTTGAATTTCTATACTGCACAAGTATGAACTCCTATTATCTCATCGTTAACCTTTCTATTCCAGATATACAGACTGTTGTTTTCAGCACCATGTTTGACTGGATTTAATGTCTCCTCTCCACTGGGGTTGTTTGTGCCTCCATTGCTACACATTTTTGCCAGCTGCAAAGGGTGATGATGCATATGACAGAATTACAGCGGGCTGCAATAAAAAGTGACGAAAGGTCTGCCGCTCCAATAAAAGAGGCGAGAAAGAATACTGCAAAATTATGTGGCGTTCAGTGCAGGTGTAAAAACTTTGAAAAAAGGACTTTGCACGTGATTTGCGAAGTTCAAAACCCATTTAATATGTGTGCACCGTCTGATTGTAATGGATGATGTAGGGGTTAAAACCACCAAACCCAAACCCCAATGGTTTGTACATTTTCATGACAAAAAACATGCCCTTTATTCCAAGAAGAGAGAATATTATTAAAACCAGGAGAGAGAAGTTTTGGCCCATTTCTCAACCAGTGTGCGTCACAGCGCCATCTAGTGGGCTGCAGTGGCTAATTTACCAAGCTAGTTTTTTGTATACATCAAAGTGCTCAATAGTTCACATAAATAATAAGAATCAAATTAAAACATATAATTTCAATGACCAATTATGTTTGACCCAGCGATCGCGACACATCATCAGGTTTTTCCACTGTTGGCTAGCTAACGGTCCCTTGGCTGCAGTCAGCCCAAACACATCAGCTTTTGAAAGGAGAAAGGGAGACAACCTCGAGCCAGTGAAAGCTGCAAAGCCCATGGTGAGGAAATCTGACCCTGAATACATTAGACCTGGATTCATGATGGAAGGCGGTGACGCTGAGCTGAACGCGCGGCGTGCTGAATGTGGTGAAATCCTGTCACCGCCCTGTTTATTTTTCCTCCTTGTTTTCTGTTTTTTTCTCCCATATTTTGGAGAAATCGAGGGTCCCTCTACTCTGATCAGTCAATGCGTATTTGCACCCCCGCGCACACTGAACGCTCCAGCAGCAGCAGAAAGCTGATCGCTGATAATCTTCCTCAGTCCTCATATTAGTTCCACTCTCTCTCCCACCTCATGAGCATCTAATAAATTTGAACTTGAAGCTCTGACTTAGGCCGTCATCCATCTTCCAGTCGAGTCTCTTATATCAGACGATATCGCCCATGCCGCTTCCCACACAGGCAGATAACTTGCCTCTTCCTCCTGGCGGTGCCTCACCCCGTGTGTTGAAAATAGCTGAGGCTAGAACACAACTTGTGTAGCATTGATTTGAAATTCAATCTCGACAGCTACCTCGGGGCCCCGGGCCAATTCTTAGATCTCTCTCCGATACCGATGCTGGAGGAAGCGAAGGAGCGGCGTGCGTGGAGGGAAATAAAGAGAGGAACACACACAAAATGCACACGTGTGCACACACAGTATGCCTCCGTCTTTAAGCACAAGCTCGGCCTTGACAGCCTCCGCCTGGGTCGTCTCTGACACTCCTGCATGTAGTGCTGCTGACAGACAAGCGGCCTCTGACACAAATCACCAGGCTGAAGAGGTTTTATCTCGCCATCTTTTATCCCGTCCTCCATCCTTCCACCTGTCTGTCACCTTGAGAGGTGTTGTGAGCACTCTACAAGGTGCCATTTACCCACGAGTGTCCTGAATATATCAAACTGATCACTTGCTTTTCTCCTAAACCCTCACACGCAAAACAGACTCTCGGTGGACTCTTCCACAGCAGATAAGGCACAACTATGAGAACATGGTGTCAACCGGGGAGGGGGCTCGATGTACACTTTGGTGAAATGTGTCATGTGAACATCAATCTGTTGTCTTGAGGAGGGAAAAGCGAGAAGGTCATCGGTGGAAGAGAAGGTACAGAGAAGGAGCGACAGAGGCGGGGGAGTACAGGTGGACATGAAAGGAATAAGTGGAAGGAAACAGGAGAGAGGGAGCAGAGGAGGGAAGCTGCCGGATGCTGGGTAATTGGTGTTAAGCAGGGTCAGGCTGGCGAGAGGGAATTTCATGTGGTTGCACAGTAACCAGACTGATTGGTAAATCAAAGCTGGTTGAAAAACACTAAGCAGGGACTAATATAGATATGTATTGATTATGTAGATTACTGGAAAGTCAGCTGTGTGCAGGTGTTTTCCTCTTCTTATTCTCTCCCCTCTCTCGTATTCATGTGACATTTTTATTGATATGTTTGACCACCACAGTCTCACAGCTTGTTCAGAGGATGCAATAAATATTACTTGTTCTGGCTCAGAACAAGCGAGGCCCCGAGGACGCGTCAGAGCAGACAGTTTGCTTCGTCTTGTCAACTGCCGCCGCTTACTTGGTTGATGGGGTTGATTGAAGGACAGTGGCCGATTATGGTCGACTAGATGTTGTGTGTTTGTGGGGAAAGAGAAGGGCGACGCATGTTCTAAGCTTGAAAAATACTGATCAGAGACTCAAAAGTCCTCAACTTACGTCATCTATTCAAACAGCAACTGCATTAAAACAAATTCCGCTCAGATATCAAAATATATAACCGCCATGAGCGGCTAAAAATCGTTTCTTCTCCATGTTCTTTCGACTGCATTAACACACACACCTGTGTTGATCAAGTTAAGGTGCCATGATCTGATTGTGGCCACTTGGGGGCAGCAGAAACAAGTCGTGACCACATAACGTAGACCAGCACCGATATCTCGGCAAAGCTCGCAATACATCCGCCGGTGTCTGTGTCACCTTTTATGTCATCGAGGCGTGAAAGCAACGCCTTCTCATCAAAGGGTCAAGTTAGCAATAACAAATATGCAACGCCCTGTTAGACTTTCAAAATAAAGCTCGCTGGGAAGCATTTCAGGTGACTGTTGCAGTTCAGTTAGATTTAGCCACAAAAAACTACTCGGTTAAGTGTAAGAAAAGCTTAAAATAACTGCTTTCTTAAAACAATCGACATTGGTTTCATACACTGGTTGAACCCTGGTCTCCTGTGCGAGCTGCCAGCTGCAGCCAAAAACAACTTCATCAGAGCAGTGACGGTGAACCGGAACAGTAAAGTTGTGGCCAGACAGCTAAATAAAGAGCTGAAACGCACTATAAAGCTCCTCACAGCCAAGGTGAGCAGCAGACTGAGGTAATAATTCTCCATATTTCCACATTTGATGCACACTAAAAATATATCCACTGCAGCTGCTTTAACAAAAATACTGACTGATTGAGCTATTTTGCGCTCGAAAGGTTTTAAATTGTGTGTGTGTGCATGTGCAAGCCGTTGCGTATACCCAGATCTCATTGCACAGCACGCCTGAGTCTTCACAGCCACCCACCCACACACACACACACACACACACACAGACGACAGAGGGCCAGACGGAGACAAAGATACCTGTCAGTGGGGGGCTGGAATCTGCTGTGGATTACCAATAGATGACAGATGTCCCCTGCACCCTCTCTCCCTCTCCCTCTTATTCTCTTTGTTGGATCAGTAGCAAGATGCCATTACAGCACTAGGTCAGTGGGAGTATGTACCGCATTCATGCTGTTACATCTTCACTTAACATAAATGTGTGCAGAGAGTCGCTTATTTTTCCTGAGTTTCTAGTTTCTTCTCAAAAGGTGACATGGAAGACGTAAGCGCGTTGATTTTCTCGCGCTGGGTTTGTCTCTGCTGCCCTCTCTCTGTCACCAACGTGTATCATCAGTGTGTGTGTGTGTGTGTGTGTGTGTGTGTGTGTATGTCTGAGAGAGAAAGACAGGAAAGAGGAGTGTGTCTGCAGAGTCTGGGCCACAGCTGTTGTTGTGCACTCCCTCACCCATCTCTCTAATATAACCCTGCGCTGTGCAGGTATAAGCTCATGAAAGAGCATTAAAACTGCCAAGTCAGCAAACTGAGTCCACACAGGGAAGCAGTTCAGCTTCATCACTATGCACACACACACACACACACATAAACACACACACACACTCTGCTGAACTACATACAGTACATTTGCTGTCGCCTAATCACACTGTACTTTAGATAAAGGGCCTTTTATTATCAAGGACACTCAGTCACAAAGAGCGTGTGTGTGTGTGTGTGTGAGTGTCTGTGTGTGTTAGTGTGCATGTGTGCACATGCTCTTGCGTTATTTTTTTCACATCACAAACCTGCTGTTGCCTACATTCAAAATTCTAAGCAGCTTCCTCCCTGACAGGAAATTGCATTTTACATCCTGGTGACCATGGCAACCAAAGCCCGTAATGCCTAACTGTCAGTCAGGTTTACGGTTATGCGTTTTGCACAGTTGAAAGTGAAATGCAACTGACTTAAGACAAACACAGTTTTCTTTTTCTGGAGGTTCTTGAGAGAGAAACAACCTTCATCTTCAGACTCACTCTTTCGCCTGATGAACGACTTCCCATGCAGAGCAACTTATTAAAGTCGGAGCTGTTATTACGTCAAAATCAGGGCAACATCCTGAAGAAAAAAAGCCTCCATTTCACATCTCAGTGTTTGAACTACAGCTACATATGATAAGGTACCTTGATAAAGCCATATTTGCATGATAACAAGGTGAGGCACAGGTGCACCGAGTAAGGTCACCTTTTCAAGCCAAGTGTCCTTGCTACCTTTTATTCCACCCCCTTCTTTGATCTCCTGTCTTACACCCTGAAAATAAACACCATTAGTCCCCTGCTTGCTCTGCTTGAGGAAGAAGGGATCACAATAGCAGCAATTGATTTATGGGTAAATGGCTGCTTCCCTGACATGTCCATGAATAGGAGGACAGGTTATTTTCTGTTGTCAGTGGTTTTCTCTTTTCAAGAAAATTGGGAGAGAAGTCGGGGTGGGGGGTGGGGGGTGATGCACCACTTCACCCTGAAGTCCAATCCACACTAATGGAGTGGAGGAGGGGGAGGAGAGATAAAGGAGGGCAGAGCTGGAGGCGGGGGGGGGGGGGTGCAGTAAGTGGCAGCATGCATGAGTATGTGAGGTTTAGCTGAGTGTGTGCAAGCAGTGCAGCTACAGCAGGTTAATGCCAGGTGTGTCTGTGTGTGTGTGTGTGTGCGTGTGTGTGCGTGTGTGTGTGACAAAGAGAATGCAAGCGTGCAAATATGGAGAGATAATATCCTGCCGCCAGACGAGCGAGCAGACAGACACAGGGAGGGACAGACTGACAGACAGACAGACACAAAGAGGCTTCTAGCAGTTCCTGACTCAGATCCATGGCTCAGTTGGCAGGAATCACATCTTTTGGATGTGTGTGTGTGTGTGTGTGTGTGTGTGTGTGTGTGTGGTGTTTGCTGGGAAGAACTGCAGGATGTGAGCAAGAATCTCATCCGGCTTCCCCCCAGCAGCCTTGTCCACACGGGCTTTGGTCTCAGCTTCCGTCTTAGAAAGGGACACAGACGAAGTGAGTTTCAGCCCGCAGGAAACGAGAATCCGATGGAAGCTGAGGAGATCTGCTCGGAGGGAGCAGACATGTCTCAAATCAAACGATGGCACGCTTAAAAACTGAAACTCTGAAGGTCGTTAGAGAGATATTGTTTGGATCACCTTCCTGATGTGCTATCTACGGTCGTGTTTCTAACGCCAACCCCTTCCTGATGAGTCAGCACGACCAAAGAGCTGAGGACAAATTCACATCTTCTCGTCTTTTCAGCCCTGAAGCTGAAAGATTAACTGATTTTTAAAAGTTTATGCAACAAAAAAATGGATTCCATTGACTAAAAAATGATCCTGCTGACGTTATGTGTAATGTCTTTCAGGCAGACCCGAGAGCAGGAGACCCCCCCGGACTTCTTCTACTTCTCCGACTTTGAGCGGCACAACGCTGAGATTGCCGCTTTCCACTTGGACAGGTGAGTTGCGTCATCCCTCCCCTGCTGTGCTGAGGTTTTCTTTGTGTGACTCTTCCGTTTCCCGTCCAATCACCCTTCAGTTCCAGGAAGAACGGAGGGTCACACGTGCTCCTTTACCCGGAAAGCGGGGGCTTCAACCCATTTACAAAGCGGAGGAGCTCCATAATGGACTTAAGCTGTGAAAATGTGAATGGGATTTAGTACATGAGGGATTAGATTGCACTCGGATCATCTCTTACTTGATGCTGAGTATATTGATTTCCTCATGATCCTTTTACGCTGCAGGCCTCAGCCGACAAGGTAAAAAAAATAAAAATAAAATAAACGGAAAGAGTCACATATGATAGTTATGGATAGCTATGGCACGCAGGTCGTCTTCAGGTAGCTGCTTCACACATGCTCGCCCTGTGTTAGATGAGGACAGTAGCATGTGTGTGTGTGTGTGTGTGTGTATGTGTGTGTGGGCAGGCAGATGGAGCCAAACAGGAAATCAAGGGGCAGTGAGGAGTGGGTGTCTCTGTTACCCCTGAAGAGCAGTTTGCCTGTGAATTACAGTCCGGCTGCTCGACCACGGCCGCCTCTGGATACCAGTCTGAGCCGCTGCAGGTTTATGGCTTCGTATTGACTCAGGAATCTGGAGTAGGAGGACGCGTTGCCCGGCTAAACTTCCTTTAATTTGATTTCTAATTCTTGACAGCTGTGATGAAATGCACTAAAATATCCTGGAGATTTAAGGGAAGAGGTGGCACGAATGCTTTCCAGTAATTACTTCTGCATCTCAGGGGCTGTTTTCTTTATCCTCTGCTCTTTGCCGGTGTACTATAACCGCCATCTGTTGTGAACTCCTTGTGACTCAGGGGTGCGTAATAGGCAGAGTGTGCGCAGATAGACACTCGAGGGTGCACGCACGCACACACACGCACAGGTGCTCCTTTGTCACCGGGGCCTAACATGACGGTGCAGTTTGCAGCTCCTGAATGCCGTCCTCTGTAGGCTAAAGTTTCGCCAATTCTGTTCCGCCCGGCCAGTCTGTGAGGGTGTGTGCGTGCGCTCCCAGGAGGCTTAGTTTTAGCCTCAAGCGGGTCGGGGTCATTTGGACAGCAAACATACAGTGAAGCAGGCTAAACATGGCTGAATAGGTGCAGTGTTCTGACAGGAGAGCATAAGAATGAGAGACAGATGGAGGCAGACAGCGAGAGACGGGAGACCAGGAGGAGTAGAATTAAAAAGAGCTCGACCGTCTAAATATAGACAGAGGGTTGGAATTTGAGAATTTGAGTGTGTGTTGGTGGGACAGGTGCGAGGTCAGCAAACAAACACACACACACACACGCACACACACCTTTTCTGTCCTTTTTTCGTTCAGAGGCGGATGTCAGCGAATGCAGCCTTTGATGCCAATCACAAAAACAGACAGAGAGCCTTGAAAAGACGATGAATTATTGAACTTCTTGTGTGATGAAATGATACAGATCAAGTCTTGTGCTGACAGCTTTGATTGGAAACCATTAAACATTATTCTTCTGCGGAGAAAAAGCGTCCTGATGTCCCACTTTTTCTCCCGGGCCGTCTTTATTTAGAGAATGACGGACAGCCAAAGAACAGTTGTGCATCCTGTTGTGGCAGCTGACAGCTGTTAATAGACAGATATCACAAGCGGGGAAGGTGCAGAGATCAGACTGGGCCATCGCTCAGCGTTCATAGCTCTCCTGGTTGGCTGGAGACGCTCTGGAAATCTGCACCACCTGCAGGCACCGTGGGAGAAAGAGACGGAGGCTGAAGGTTCAGCGTGGCTGCAAATTTAAGTTGAAAGACGCTGTGTAATACAGTAACACTCAGCTTTCCAATCTGCCGCTGTGGCAGCCTTGATGTCGCTGGCAGCCTGCAGCACGTCACATGAACCGTGCACATCAATTAAAAAAACAAGTGTAAAAACAACCTCACACAGAATATTCAGGTTCACATATCCCCCATTAGCTAGTTGCGTATTAGCTTGCATGTTAGTAGCATGGGTTAGATTATTAAAAGGATTGCAATCAAAAGGCGCAATTTAGGAGGTTATTGAGAGAAAACTCTTTAAGTTAATGGCCTAGTAGTTGCAGGATATGACATTGATAAGTGGTTTATAATAAAGATTAAGTGTGTGACTAATATGCATGCTCAAAAGCAGTAAGTTAATGTTGAATATGTGGACCTTAATAGAAAGCGTTCCCACATTTTCTTTAAAAACGTGCCTGCACCTCTCTTTCTTTAGGATCCTTGACTTCCGGAGAGTGCCCCCGGTGGCAGGACGACTTGTCAACATGACGAGGGAGATCAGAGACGTGACTCGTGATAAGAAGCTGTGGCGGACCTTCTTCATCTCGCCAGGTAGACATTCTGCCAGACACTGTGCAGCTTGGCAGAGTGACGTAGCTGCGTGGCTCATCCCGTGCTGACAGAGCAGCTGTATCTCACCGGCTGCAGCTTTAAGTACACTGGGTGGCAGACCTGTAGTTGTTGGTAGTCTCGGTTTGTACGTCCTGCTCTGCTCTTCAAGGCAGGACAGATGGCAAGAATGTGCTGCATGTGTCATGAGAAATAACGCTATAGCCAAAAGTCACCACAGGGTGGCAGTGCAAGCCAGCATAGTCTCAAAAGCTATCCACATATGGTGTTACAAGGGTTTTTATGTACACTTAAATGAATATACAACCACTCACTGACACTAAAAATAAATGGAAAAATATAGCATTGAAAAATCCAAATGAATTACACGATAAAATGTAATTAGTCAGTCATTTTCCTTGTATTTTATGTTGTTAGATTATGGTAATAATCTGAAACTGACCTCAGCTAATAGGTATAATATGTTGCAGTGATGCAAAGCAGGTCTGTTGTCACACATGAGTGGTTGTCAGGGTGCAGGAACAGGTTTACTGATGAGAAGCTACATAAATGAATTAAGAAATTTGGTTTTGAGCAGCCAGTTTGATCTGTACTCACTTCCTCTCAGTAAGAAGACATATTAAACGATGTTCAGGTTCTCTTTGATTAAAATGAACCATCCTCCCTGCCTCTGTGTCCTGTCTGTAACGATGCCCTGAGATGAGAAACCCTCCACCACCCTGAGTCTTCCCAGTCTGGCTCTGTGGTCATTTTCTCCTCAGTGTCTCCACGTTTGATTCTTCAGCCACAGTGAGCGAACCGCTTCCTCCTTTACACCACTTCCTCTCTCTCTCTCTCCTCAGCCAATAACGTCTGCTTCTACGGCGAGTGCTCGTACTACTGCTCCACTGAGCACGCTCTTTGCGGTAAACCGGACCAGATCGAAGGCTCACTGGCGGCTTTCCTGCCAGACCTGAACCTGGCCAAACGCAAGACCTGGAGAAACCCCTGGAGACGGTCCTACCACAAGCGCAAGAAGGCAGAGTAAGACACAAATGCATGAATCTGTCGGCCCGCCTCAGTTACCTACAGCATCTGTAACCAAATATAGACATGATATTGATTTTGTGTGTGTGTGTGTGTGTGTGTGTGTGTGTGTGTGTATTCTCAGGTGGGAGGTGGACCCAGATTACTGCGACGAGGTCAAGCAGACTCCTCCGTATGACAGAGGCACTCGACTGCTGGACATCATGGATATGACCATCTTTGACTTCTTAATGGGTGAGAGGAGATGAAGCAGGGTAGCACATCATGTATGAGCACATGGCAGACTGATGAACTGCAGAGTCGTCCCTCTGAATCACGTGTTCTCACCACTTTGCTGTCTCCTCCGACAGGTAACATGGATCGACATCATTACGAAACTTTTGAGAAGTTCGGAAACGACACCTTCATTATTCACCTTGACAACGGAAGAGGGTAAAGACTGCGTTTAAAGGGCCTGAGCAGCTGCTTAACAAGCAAAGTCCAGCTGAGGGTGTGTTGGTTATACTTCCTGCTTCATCTTGTTCTCTTTCTCCCTCGTAGGTTTGGAAAACACTCCCATGATGAGCTGTCCATCCTGGTGCCTCTCAGCCAGTGCTGCAGGTCAGACTTTCACTTGTCTGGGACTTTCTAATGGTCCTTTTTGGGGGCCGTTAGCATGTCTTTGTCCTGTTAGCGACAGCGCCCAGTCCTTCAGTCGACCCTCCCAACACTTTAGACCAGATGTCAGCTCCTGAACATGTGCGTTCTGTGGCGTGGCCGCTCCTCCATCATCAACTGAGGCAGCTCAGATACACATCCACCCAGTGGTTCTCGCCCACACCACTTATTGCCTGATAAGTTGGTCTAATGCACATGCTCCTCAGCCTTAAAACCACTGGAATCATGATACAAACAAGCACTTAAAACTTTAGACAAGAAGCCATTTAGTTTTCACCGTCGCCAAATTCTGAAGAAGTCTAATCTGCTTCGCTTGGAAAACCTCATCGCACACAAAAGTGTCTGCTGAGCTGATGAGATTATGCACGGTTTAGATCCTCCTCCTCCTCTTTCTGGTTTCATCGGCTTCAGATCTACTGAAAGTGAGGAGGGCTGCACAGCCCCACTCAGGAAACTCCGTCTGCATCGTCTTGTTTATAGAAGTGTAATGTGAAGAAGCGGCTTATTGAGTGAGCCAACAGCAACCTTTTTCAAATAAATACATTAATAATAATAATTAACTGTGAAATGCGATGAGATGAATGCTCCAAACACTTTTGTTTCTGATGGTCTGATTCATGTTAAAATGCATTATTATGGGGCGTCGCCTTCTCTCCCCTTGTTTCCTATTAGTATCTATCTGATAAAGGCAAAAAAGTCAAGAAGAATACATGAATATGCTGTATTTCGTTGCAGGGTGAGGAAATCCACCTACCTGCGTCTGCAGCTGCTGGCCAAAGAGGACTACCAGCTGAGCTCCCTGATGGAGGAGTCTCTGCTCCGTGACCGGCTGTCCCCCGTCCTCATCCAGCGTCACCTCCAAGCCATGGACCGCAGGCTCCGGCTGGTGCTGCAGGTCCTGGCGGGCTGCATAGAGAAAGAGGGCTACATCAACGTGGTGGAGGAAGATCTAGTCGGGGACACGACCACCCACAGGAGCCCAGGCCACAGGTAGTGAGGGCCAGACTCGTGGTGAAAAATGGACCACGCCTGTGGCTTTTTCGACCAATGGGACTCCACCAAAAGTCTGATATCAAGCTGAATTCAGTGAATTCCAAGACTTGCCATCATTGCCTCTATGGAACCTGCTTTTAAGTGTGTTTATATAGAAGAAAGTGACCACGGACACCATGAAGGACTCACACAGAGGCTTTGTTCGCTACATGCAGATGTATTTTGGTTCTACCAGATGTTGACATAAAGGAGCCACTGCTGTGTTCTGATTTTGTCCTGTTTGTTCTGAATATGGAGGCTTTGTTTCACGTGTTTTATTATATTAGTGCATAACCAAATGAGAGGTTTTGGTGGAGAAAGCGCACGGAAGCAGTCAGGCCACAAACAACCCACAACCAGGAGGACGAGAGTGTGCAAATGGCGCATTCTCCTCATCCATCGTTATAAGCTTTTTGTCTCGGCACAGACTCGTAACAGACCGACTGAAAATGTTATTACTTACTTTTGAACAGCACAGATCTGAGCGCGAGTATATTTGAAGCTGTAGTTCCAACAGTTCCTTCACTTTGCCTTATTCTGTCTCTTTTTTTTCCCGCCTTTTCCATCTCCCCTGCAAGTCCAGCTTGCGGTACAACAGCGTAACAGTAAAATAGTATTCTCCAAACCAAAAATACTCTGAGTGCAAACAGCAGCGTGCTGGTCAGTGTTCATTAAATGTTAAGTCGGTCCATTAATGCACTACCACTCTCACACGCAGACCTGAAACATTAAGAGCCGTCTGCTATAACATCATTTCAGTTTATGCAATGCAAAATGTTACAGTTTGTATGTTGGTTCATTCTTATGCGATTTCATGTCCAAATGACTATTTATTGGTGTGTCACAAAGGATGAGAGTCGGTTTAGTCAATTCTAGGTTTTGCTTCGTGTTGCTTTATATGTGGGGAAATATTTACCGTAGGTACATTAGCATTTGGATACTATTTAAATTGACATTTCTTTGAGTACTGTTTTATGTTCAGATGATATAAAAACAACAAAGCTATTTGAGTTTGGACATTACATTGCTGAAGTGGTGCCATGCGGTTTTCAGTTTCCTCCTCGGAGTCCTGTGCACTGGCCGACCCGGCACCTGTGCAATGACAGAAATACAGTACTTGAATGTTTGTGGGTTGGCAGTCTGGACAGGATTCACAGAGCTACAAGCGGTGTAAAGCCCGAGCGACCGGACTCAAGTCTGAGAAGTGCTGTGGGGTGATGAAGGGGTTCAAAATGCCTCATCCCACTGCGGGGATAACCTCGGGCTCTGCGCTTTGATTTTCATATTCTCAGTGTAAATACCTATAAATACTTTGACAACCTAACAAGCTTCACCGCACAGTGATTTGCTTCTGTTTTCTGCTATTGCATTGTTACTGTGAAGATCTGTTTACTAAATGATTAAAGTGTGCAATAAAAACAAAAGTGAGGACAAGTCTGTCATTGTGTAGGTGGCTGTGGACGTGTGAGGTGTCTCTTTTCTGATTGGATGCATGGGTGGGGGTCAACGTGCTCTTTCACAGGGGTGAAAAGCAACAAGTGAGCATCAACAAAACACCACATACTTCTATCAGATACTTAAGCTCTAAATAACCTCTTGCATTTTTCACTCATGCAGATTTTACAGGCCTGTAGGTGAAGATGTGACTCTGTGGTAGGTAATAGTCAGGTTTCACGTCTCCTTTGTCCCACAAACATCAGTTAGGCTCAAAGATTAAACTCTTCCAGCTGCAAACTGCTAAAGGGGAGTCAAACCTGTATGCACTCTAACACATTTCATTTTGCATGTTGCCATCATGAATTAATCATTGCACAAATATTTGTTCATCACCAAATGAATATTTATTCATCGCAAGATATTCACATTCTTCATCCTCTTACCCCGAGGCCATGATTAATGGCTGTTTTAGTCAGACATTTGTTTCTCTGTTTGAGAAGGTGATTTCTGATTCGGATCAGCTCATCTCAATCAACTGAGAGGCACCTCACAAACTCTGGCTTATTCCTCAGAGAGTAATTCCTTCCGCCGAGGTTTTTACATCTTACAAGTTAATGTAAAATATGTGATTGTGGTGTAAAAAATGTGGGGAACAAGGTGAGAAAGTCCCGTTTCCTGCTTCAGGTTTCAGGTCTCGTCCAAAACTGACAACCTTGGTGGCGGGGTCCTGCGTTGTGGAAGTGTTGGATCATGCAGTAGTGACGCTTCTGTTCCTCAACACAGTGGAAGAGTTATTGTGCAGTTGTGTGTAAACATGTAAAAAAGTCCAGTTAGCGAGGTTAGCAAGGCAAACGCTCTGTCATCTAGAGACAGAAACTCATTCAGCCCGCCTCAGCTCCACCCACGCTCCACCTTCTCATCCATGTTTTATACAGTCTATGAGAGAAAGCTACATGTTGATGAATACACGTGAGGTCTGGACTTGGTTTGGTACATGTCGTCATTTGCACAGTGTTTGTGTAATTCCATTGACTGCCAGAAGGGGGAGACAAAAGTTCCACACGGCAGGTCTAACAGTCAGTCAGTGGGGGCAGTTGGGTGGAGCTGCTGTCACTTTGAGGCTCACAGCACTAAAAGCTTTAAATTTGTCCACTTCCACAGTTAGAGTCTGCGAAGGCGCACTGATTTTCCTACGATTTCAAGAAAAAATATATGCATAAAGAGTGAAACTTGTAGCAGTAAGTGCAAGTTAAGGAGAGATGTTAACATCTTTACTCTGCAAATGATGTCACCCACCCCCACTCATTTGAATGGGGGGGGGGGGGGTTGACAGAAAACGTGGAACAGACCTGTGTCTTAAAGGTACGAACACAAACAGTAATCACAATATTCAGTTTAACATTTGGCATCACACTAGTTAAAAAACCTTCGGACAGACAGAGACCCGGCGCTGTCCGTGGTACTGAAGGAAGACAGCGGAGCTGTCGCTGTGCCGCGACAGCACCATGGACAGCGCCCAGATGCTTATCAGCAGCCGGCAGAGGGGCAGTGCTACACCCAGTGATGGAGGAGGTGAAGACTGTTAGACCAACCCGGTGACTGAGAGGTTTACTCATTCAAATTTCTTGTTGTCATATTGAATTTAAACGTATTTCCCAATCAATTCCGTGCGCTCATCTCAGCGGGATGATGCGCACAACTATGAGAGTTTGGCACAAAAGAGAGCGCAGCACCTCTTACCTGAGAGTCTCAAAGGCAGCTGCTGGCTTCCACGTGACAAACATCCTGTTTTATTTCAAGTTAATGAAGACACACCGAGTATTTCCCAGGAGAGGGCGCGAGTGGTGCGCAGCTCTGGCTGGGGAGCTGAGGAACAGGGAGCAGTTACCGGCAACGTCCACTAGGTGGCACTCGAGCCTCACGGTCATGTTTTGGGAGCTTCGCATCTTTCTCACCGAGATGACGCTATTTGTTGCCCTCGATTAAGGTGATAACCGGTGAATTGCACTTCTTCCGTGTGATGAGCTGATTTTTCAAGCCGTGTGGTGAGTGTTTGGATCGTAAGCTTCGCTCAGACTGGAGGACGCAGAGGCTTCAGACACCAGACTGTAACATCGTGCTGTGCAATATCACAAACTGTCAACACGACGGCGCTCATTAACTTGTGAAAAGGGTAAAGAAAAGCAGACACGCAGAGAACAGAAATATAAATTGAGGGGAAAAAATGGGACGTTTAATAACAGTCCAGCATATTACTGCACTTCGAAGCAATGGCCACTGGGGAGCGCACTAGAATTGTGCAACACTAAGTAGTTGTTATTGGTTGATTTTGCAAAAGTAACTATAACCAAACTTAAATGTGGGGTTATATGATCGGATAAGTCGTGTGTGGCTCGTTATTGATATTCTTTTCAGACTTCTTAACATTTTCCAACAGTGTAAATTATTCTCGTCCACCTGACCTAAGAAAATAATCCAAGCAGGAATACAAGCTTCACATCATTCCCGATCACTCCCACTCAGCCCCTGATGTTGTTTACCCTCCACAGCAGACCACCCCACATACACTCCCCTCACTCAAAGGCAGCCTCTCCTGCCTAGTAACAGTATCCAACACCACTGTCCTCCCGTCTCTATGGCAACAGAAGCAACCCCCTTCCTGCCCTGCCTCCCATTGATCCAAGGTGTGTGTGGCTGAGTCCTCCACGACCCTGACCCTGACACCTCCCCCGACTCCCCCATCAGTGAACTTCAAGGGTTCCGCCTGATCTGGCATTTACATGTGCACAAAAGCAACCAGCTCCAGTCAAACTTGATACTTTTCAAACGTTTGCAAAAAGGAAAAAAAAGATGCAAACGGACAACTTAAATTATTGAAACGCAAATAATACACTGACATCACATGGCGAGAAAATTAAAGAAGTGTACAGTGAAATGAAATGAACAGCTTTTATTACTTTAGAAGGCCTCGCCAGACCCAGTTTCTCCTGTGTGGCACAGAAGACAACTCTCCTGCTGATGTATCAGTGCGGAAAACACTCCATGCACACCCCCTCAAACTGCACACACAAACAGGCCCACGGTGTGTGTGTGTGTGTGCGCGCGCGCGCGCCCGAGCGTATGGCGAGCCGAGATGAGAGGAGCTTTCAAACGCTTCTTCAGAGCCAGCCGTTTTTAACCCCTGTCTGTCTCGATTGATGTCAGCGCTGTAGGCAAAATCACGCTTCACTCAGATCCGCATTGATCAAAACAAATGCATCCCGGGGAGGATAGCTCACCGAAACGATTTAGGCACATGGGCGCGATCACGTATTCATGGCTTGGCTCCATGCATCTGGTGGTACTGATCTCCAAACTGCCAAATACTCATCAACGCATCGTCTTTCCCCGCGTTTATGCCGGCTGTTTCAAACCGAACAGGGAACACGGGGTCAGCCAGAGACGCGTCTCCATCCGCATCCTCTCCTCAAAGCTTCAAGTGAGACTGATCGTTTCCAAATCACCGTGACTGAGACCTTTGCCGGCCCCGTCCACGCACTGTCCCTCTCTGAGACGCCAGGCCTGTTTTTCAGCCGGCTGAGCAACACCCCGGCAATGAGCAGGAGCAGGCTCTGTGTCTGAACTCATGAATTATTAAAAGGCGACTATTTCGCGGCTGCAGCTAAAATTAGGAGTAGCCTTATGCTGGCTATAATTAGAAGGCAGATGGAAAGCGTTCATTTATAATGGTACGTGGACAGTTTTGACGTTTCCAGGTGAAGATGCTGTAGGCCCATGTGTGTGTGTGTGTGTGTACGCGCGCGCGCGTCCCGAGTGGCTTCAGAGTGGCGACAGAGACAAAACTCCCCCTGTCTGTCGTCAAGGTCAGACGGAGGCGCATCCTTTTGCGTCAAGAGCACCGGGAGAGAAATTAAACTCCAAATCAATCGCCCTTGAACCAGTGCGCGCGCGCACGCGTATGTGTGCGTGTGACTGACTGACTGCCAGCCAATGCATGAATTTGTTTATGAAAGTGAGATAAAGCAGCCGAGGTTGTGTGCAGCGCTCATTGACGCATCTGTCCATCCTGGCGCGTGAGTGTGCGTTTGTGTGTGTGCGTGCGTGCGTGCGTGGGCGCGCGTCTGCATGCCAGCCCAGGAGCGATCACGGGCCGTTGCATATATGGCGGGGAGGAGGGGAGAGGGGGCGCCGCTTGTAAACCCGATGAAATGCCCTTGGCTGCACAGGAGGAAATTCAGAATGACCGAGATAGGCTTCGCTCGTGCGGCTCGGTGCGTTGCGACAAGCGCTCCTTTTGCACGACAGAGCAAATGAAAACAAGGAGGAGAGGAGAGAGGAGAGGAGAGAGGAGAGGAGAGGAGAGGAGAGGATGCTAATTATTGACGCGCGCCTGAGCAAGCTGCTAGCAGCCTCTCATCTGTCACTCAAAAGGAGGAGAGGACAGAGAGGAGGAGATGGCTGAATGAGAGGAGAGTCACAGTCCCGCTCCCTCCTCCTCTTCCTCCTCTTCCTCCTCCTCCTCCCTTCCCCCTTATTTTCATTCATGGCACAATCAGAGACACACGCATACACATATCTCCCCCACGCAGTGGCTGGCTCAGTCCCTCTCCATCAAAGGACCACTCACTCTCTCACTCACTCTCTCTCTCTCTCTCAGACGCACGCACACACACACACACACACACACACACACACACATCTTCACATAAGGACAAACACACTCTGTCTTTCTTTTGTTATCTAATTTTCTCATAAACACAGAAACACACTGCGGCCCCCCACATCTCTTCCTATCGCTGTCTGGGACTGGGATTTTGGTCATCGCTTTTCATACATGAGTAAACACACACTCAGAGTATGACCCACACACACACACACACACACACATACAGAGAGAGAGTTGTGTTGTGTTTCCAGACACACATGCAGCTTCCTCGCCACCCACTCAGAGAGAGACAGGGGGAGAGAGAAAGTGAGGGCGGGAGGGGAGGAGGAGGAGGAGGAGGAGGGAGAGCAAACCTGAGACAGACAAGGGCTTTGAAGCTGCCGCTTGCCCTTTCTCTCTCCTGCCGGGTGCTTCTGAGTGCACAAGGGTGAGAGAGAGAGAGAGAGAGAGACAGCGAGAGAGAGGGACAGAGAGAGAGAGAGAGGGAGGCAAGGAGCAGGTGGTCCCACAGCTCAACCACTCCTCTCCTCTCCTCCCTCCCATCAGTACATCAGCAATCTCTCTCTCTCTCTCTTTCCCTCTCTCTCTCTCTCTCTCCCTCTCGCCTTGACACACATGCACACACACCCACACGCACGCACGCTCAGTGCAATGGCAATCACTCCACACCACCACCCCCATCTGCTCTCCCTCTCCCCTGCACACACACACACACACACACACACACACACACACACACACACACTTGTGCGTGGTGGCTGTCGGACAGGCTGCTAGACTCCCCAGCAGAGGCTGCAGGACGAAGCACCCCTCCAACACCACCCTCCTCACCTCCTCCCCCCTCCACCCCCCAAGCTAATTCCATTATACATTCCCGACTGGAAGGAAGAGGGGCTGTCTTCTAATTGCTTTCTTATCCCCCTGAGTCCCCCTCACTCTCTCCTCCTCCTCCTCCTCCTCCTCTCTCCTCCACCACCACCATCACCACCCCCTTCTTTCAGCCCGCCCCTCGCCCTGCGTGCACTCAACATGGCAGCAGACAAGCAGAGGAGGGAGGTGAGCTAGAGAGCAGGGGAGAGAGAGAGAGAGAGAGTGAGAGGGAGGGAGGGAGAGAGAGGCAGGCAGGCAGACAGGCAGGCTGCCGCTATCAGGGAATACTGGTGCCATTTTCAGCATCGCAGGGTAAAAGGATTGAGCCTCGCCGCTGTACGCTTGGCTCGCCTCGGCTCAGCTCAGCTCGCCTCGGCTCAGAATAGCTGATCGAGAGGGGGACTGGAGGGACAACAAAAGGAGGAGAGAACGGCTGACCCCTGACACAGGTACCATGCTTCTCCCTGTCATTTGTCTCTCCTCTGTAGCGGGATAGGAGATGGACAGCTGTGCAGATGGAAGTGTGAGTGAGGGTGTGTGTGTGTGTGTGTGTGTGTGTGTGTGTGTGTGTGTGTGTGTGTGTGCATGCCGAATAGAGGACAGCAGCGTCCCTCATGGGGCTGCGTTCTGTTTTCATTCGCTGGGTGCTTTTCGTAGGGGGGAGAGCCTTCGCCTCCCACACACACAAACAAACACACACACACACACACACACACACACACACACTCCCAACACCAGACACCTGCCTCAACCTTGTTTTTCCAACCAGCATCTGTCCAAACAACGGGCGCACAAAATGAGCACAAATACTGTATCCGCTTGCAAAAACACATTGGAGGAACATGCGGGGAAACACGAGCTGCAGCCTCTCTGCTCGTCTGCAGTTTGTTTGTTTTTTTTCTTCCCTTGCTGAGTTCAGGATCCTGAGCCTTAGGATGTGTTACGTAGTGCTATAACGGGACGCTATGTCAGAGCAATGATGTGTCATAGCACGCTGTTTACTCTGCCTATTGCATAAGGAGGAATCTGAAATACATACGCACGCATACGAACACTACTCTTATGAAACTAGTGATTCTGGCTCTTCTGATTGGTGTTTACTTGTGGTATATGGCTGCATTATTCTATATGTATTACTGTGTTTTGTATGAGGAGTAGAAGGTGGCGCGTTGTCAAAAAAGTGTGATCAATATCAGGACAGTGAGCGACTTCTATATTGCTGTTAAAGCTTATATTTTCTATCTTAGTATGGCTTTGCCTGATATGCACTGGCCAGGGATTCTTGCTGTGTGTGTGTGTGTGAGAGAGAGAGAGAGTGTGTGTGTGAGAGAGAGAGAGAGCGAGAGAGAGAGAAAGTGTTTGTGCGTCACTTCAGAGGCGGCTTTACTACAGTGTGCCATTAAAAGATGCACTGAGACTGCAGTGTCACTGCTGACTGAATCTGATGCTCCCAACAGCCTCGCTCACCCCGAGGAGAGCGAGGGAGAGAGGATGAGAAAGAGAGAGAGAGAGAGAGAGAGAGAGAGGTGGGCTGAGTGAGAGAGAGGTGTGACAGAGAGAGTAAAAAAAAGCAAGAGGGAGGTGGAGACAGACACGGCAATATGTGTTTATGTGTGTGTGTGTGCCAGTTTGTTTGTGTGTGGGAGAGAGAGAGAGAGAGAGAGAGAGAGAGAGAGAGAGAGAGAGAGAACGCAACAGGGAGGAGGGGGTAACGACGGAGATAACGCAAAGAGGGTGTAGAGAGGTGTCAGAGAGAGAAAACAGAGGTGAGATAGAGAATGGTGGTGTTTGTGTGTGTGCGTGCATGCGTGTGTGTGTGTGTGTGTGTATGTGTGTGTGTGTGTGTGTGTTTGTGTGCCTGGAAAGACAGTGACAATGCACGCAAAAGGGTAAGAATGAGAGAATGATAGAGCGGGAGAGGGAGAGCGATAAGTGGTGAAGGGAAGGAAGAATATATGAATGGAAGATGAGACGCTGATCCCCCATAGCAATGAAGCGACATGGCCGCCATCAACACGTAAACATCTGCACTGCAAACTCTGTGTGTGTGTGTGTGTGTGTGTGTGTGTGTGTGTGTGTGTGTGTGTGAACTATATGTTGCAGCCTGGAAATGTGTCGTTGCACGTATGTAAAATATGGCAATAATAAACATTGAATTTCAAGCACAACAGTTTAAAAAAAAACCCAGTTTGTACAGAAACGTGGTGTTTTCAGCTGACGTCCACGGTTGTTGTTGTGAGTGTGTTTGTGATGTCTCTGGTTACGTGTGTGCAAAAGTGATATTTCTGTAGTCAAAAGAAAGAGATAAGACAAGAGCCAGCCCACTGGCCTGGCACAGCATGGCATGGCATGGCAACGTACCTCGAATACGCAATCGCTGCTACAGAGACAAGGAGCCCGCGCACACGCACGCGCGCATGCGCACGCACACAAACGCGCACACGCACACACTTAAAGTCTGTTCTCCTTTTCCTCTGACATTTTCTCCTTGACACACACACACATTCAAACTAACAGTGGGTTTCCTGCATGATGCAACACAATGAAAGGAAGCTGATTATCATGGAGATTGGGAGGCGTGTGGAGAACAGGTTTCAGTCTGTGCGTGTGTGTGTGTGCAGATGATGGTCAGCAAAGGGCATACTGAAATTGGCAACTCATTGCCGTGGTGAAATGAAAGGTGAAAGCTCCCCTCTGTGTCTCTCGCTTTCTCTTCCTCTGCCTTCCTCTTTCTGTCTCTCGGTCTCAGACCAAAACAAATATATGAGGTCAAGGAGAGGAGGAGAAAAAGCTGACAAAACAGGCGAAACAGGAGACCGAGGAACAACAGCACAAATTAAAAGCAGATAAGGAGGACGAGGACGAGGCCAGAACATTGCTTGAGACTTATAGCATCAAGCAGCCATCTCTCTCTCTGCGTTTCTCCCTCTTTCAACGTCTCCATCCCTGCATTGATCTGTCCCTTCGCCTATACCCTATCGCTCAATCACTCGGACCCCATTTTAAACTGAATCGCCGTACTTTCTGTTCGTGGGCATGCGTGTTGGCGTGTTTATGAGCAGCACCCTATAAGCCCCGAAGTGCCCACCTAATTGCCCCGGTGGCTCATGGTTATTTACTGTGGGGGGTTATTAGGAGGAGAGAGAGAGAGACGGAAGGAGAGAATGTTTGTCCCTCATTAAAGAGAAGTGGCATGAACACAAGCAGGGTTGGTAGGGAGCACCCGGACCACAGCGCCGTCATTAAAAGCACACACACACACACACACACATAAACACAGTCAGCTGCTAATGAACGTGGACAATCCACCTCTGACTCATAGCACGCTGTTTGTATCCACGTTGAATGACAATCCCTGTTTCATTTTATAAATAGCAGCGAGCCCGCCACGGCTCCTGTTAACTATATCAGCCGATTCCATCTTCATGCGCTTCGTCGGGGGCAACCATTAATTGTGCGATTCAGTGGCACCGCTGCAGCTTAGCATGAACGCGTGTTGTGCTCAGGGTGGGATTAACCTGTGAGGGGGCACAGGGGCAAAAATGCAGGGGCTGTTTTAGGGCCCTTACCACCTGCAGGTCGATAACCCAGGTGAGACTCTAGGCTTGCTTGTGCGTCTGACGCTGCTTTTCGTGTGTGCGTTGACATTTAGTTAAACTGAACTCTAAATGGGCAGAACATGTGCATTATTATCAGATCACAGCATGATGTCGAGGCCTTACCGCTCTTCTGAATGAAAGCTGGAAGTTTGAGGTACTTGCCCCAAATTACGGACGGCACAACGACTCCATTTAAAGAAGAAATTGCCAAAAGCATATAAATGCAAGTAGTTCAGGTATAATTTGGATAATCTCCCACGGTGAACCATGTGTTTATGAGCAATTCTGCACTTCCTGGTGGCATACCACTTTTTTTTTTGTCTGGAGGTTGTGAGCTACTGCCTTGTTGTCATTTCTGATACCCGCACATACAGACAGGATTGCACACATGCTTGCAAAACGAGTAAACACATGGCCCGCAACTCGATGTCACTCCCAAACCCTAATACAAACACAGACAACAGACTACAAATACACACCTACACACACACACACACACACACACACAGTGTAAATACTGAAGGGTCTGTCTTCATGTGCATTATACAACACACACACTCACAGTGTGAGCAGGCGGGTACACGCTGTTCCAGTCAACAGTATACCTCAGCTGCTAACCTAGATCTGATTTCACACAGTAGCTTCACTGCACATCTGTGTGCATGTGTGTGTGCTCATGCATGTCTGCATGTGTGTGCGTCTGCCACTGGGCCTAATGCAGTAAATGCAGGTAATATGTTGTCACTGGACTATCCAGGACAGCGTCAGAGCAGTGTGTTAGTCTTGTGGCGAGAGTGAGGGACATCAGAGCAGGGGGACGGTGGCGAGGAAGAGCAAGAGGTTACTGCAGGGGGAAGAAGACAGAGACTGTGATGAGGGGGGGGGGGGAAAGCGAGGAGGGGTGCAGGGAGGAAGAGGGGAAGGCTCATCTGTATGCTGGTTACTGTGTGCTGCTTGTTTGATCTGGAGGGAGTACTTAGTGCTGGATGGTGGGATGCTTCAGAGTGGAAAAGGCAAAAATAAGGTTCCTGCAAGAGTGTGTGTGTGTGTGAGCGAGAGGTTGTGTGCGTGTGTGTGTGTGTGTAATTAGGTGCGAGGTGTTGGGTGCAGCACTTTGCTCATTAAAAGGATCTGGCTGCTGTCCAGCTCTGTGCAGTTCATCAACTGTCCTTCATGTCTCTCATCGTCTTCCTCCCCTCATCATCTGTCCTCGCCTTTCTCCCTCACTCCCCTTTTCTCTCCTCTTCCGTCTCTGCACTCCAGCCCTCCCGTTCCAGCATTTCCTGCGAAAAAACGCTGCTTTGCAACTGCGGTCCCGATGGACGGAAAAGAGGGTAACCAGGATGGTAGGGGGGTGTCTTTCATTGCCGATGAGCGCTTGATCGAATGCGCCTCATTAGAGCCGAGTGTATCGTGCTCGTAAAGGATCAGTAATGAACACATTTGCACGCATCCATACTAATGAGCGCGTATGCCTGTACGAGGTCTGGCAGACGCCTCATATGTAGCTGAGGCCAAAGGCAGAGCGAGCAGAAAACACCTGTCGGGCAACCGCTAAACATTCAAAGCAAAAACATACAGGTATGTGTTTGCAGTGCGGTGTATACGTGCACCAGTGACGCCAAAGAAATGCATAATCAGGGCTTTCACTCAGCATCAGCAAGGAGGGCAGTGATTTTGCTCTTGAATAAAGTGACTTCACTCGCACTTTCTCTTTTGAAAGCATATGGAGAATTATATATGCTTATTATTATTCAAGTTTTTTGGGTGAGTGTGCAATTGCGGGGCAAAGTTTTATACGCCTTCACAGCTGTTCAGCACTATAACCGGCAAGCAAGGCCGTAATTTTAGTTAGGGTGCACTTTAACAGACTTGAGTGTGTATACAGTATGTATGTGTGTGTGTGTGTGTGTGTGTGTGTGTGTGTGTGTGTGTGTGTGTGTGTGTGTGTGTGTGTGAGTGAGTGAGTGCATTCAGCTAAATGAGCGCCTTGCTAAGTAAAGCCCGTCCCGCTGCTGTTTAGCTGTCTGCCAGACAGAAAGGGAATGAAAGAGAGAGAGAAGAAACAAATTATGCAAAGGGGGGGGTATGAAAATCAAACTGGAAGGAGCGAAGAAGAAGGGCAGAGAGGCAGATGGAGGAAGCAAGAAGAAGACGAGGTGAGAGGAACAAATAAAGATCGATGCCAAAGCAGGGATCAGGGAGCTGTAGCGGGAGAGGAAAACAGATCGGGGGAACAGAACAAAATCAAGCGAAAAACAGAACGCAACATGGGAAATTTGAACAAAATGGAGGAACAGCTAAAAGCCAAAGACGCACTTTGTTTTTGCGCATGTTTGCGTGAGAGAGAGGAGGAGCGGGGAGGTGAAAAACAACAACCAGGGAGCGAGTGACGGGACCAGGCGATTGTCAGGAACCGTACTGGAACCAGAAACTGTCACCAGCGTCTCTCCTGTGTTCTGATCACGCAGCCACAACAGCGCTTTGAAAAGTTTTCTCCCCCCCTCATGTGCCTTCAAACAGCTGCTGGAGTTACATAATCCTGAGAGAAACATTGAGAAAAAAGCCAGATCAGAGACAGAGAGAGACGGATAGAGCAACCAAGAGGGAGAAGTGTTACAGAACATGTCCTCTGCCATGACATAATACACAACACACACCCTTCACATACTCACCTAATCGTAGTCAGAGCCTGGATCAGCATCCACGTGCAGACACACACATTTCATTTTTCCAGTTCTGCTATAATCATCGCTATAACGATAAATCCCATGACCCCACCTGAGCTGCACTGCATTAAGAAAGGGACAGTGTGAGTACCTGGGAATCAGGAACGAGTGAAGGGCGTGTAAAGCTGGCGAGTGTATCAGTTGCACGTGTGACTTTGTGTGGGTGGGCGGGTGCCATGGATGCTGTGTTTTGTCGGCAGATGTGGGTTAGAATAGAAGAGGCTCTCTGGGGAAGGCACTAAAGGCATAGCTGGCTGCCTCGCTGCGTGACAGAATTTCATTACCGATCATGTAACGGCAGCCATGAGCGCAGACTCCCATGCGTACACGCAACCGTGCATTTATCTGTGTAAGAGGCCTAGTCTACATGTGCGAGGGTATCGCCAGTAGGCCACCTGCAACTAGAGGTCCAATCCCACTATGGTGGAGGAGACAACGATACACACCAAGAACTCTGGTTCCCATATCTACACGTCAGCTCTGCAAGCAGAGATCCCGAATGTCTTCACCTGGAACGAGTTTTCCGAAAGCTCAGTTTCAGTAACCTAAAACAGCGTTTGTGTGTGGACGACAGGCCAAAACACGTAGAAAGGTATAAGGTCAGTGGGCTGTAGCGACATTGCCCCCAACATAGATACATACTTATCTTTCTCTGAACTTTGACCTCTCGTCTCGTTTAACCAATTAAAACACAGCGTTGCTAAATCTTTCCTCCTGAATGTGAGCGGTTTTTCAGGAGGAACTAAAGGATGTGGAAAATCGCTGCATCCCCTCTCCACTCCCCACTAAGTACAATAACCATACCCCATACTCGGTGCTGTTGCTAGGTTGCATGTGCCGCTTTCATGTATGTGTGCGTGCCTGCGTGTGTGTGCATGTTTTGCTTGACTGCCTCCGTGCTATGGACACAAAGTAAGTTCTCTGCCTGTGAATTAGCTTCCATAGCAACCGGTGCCACACAGCCAGCCAGGCAGCCAGGCAGGCAGGCAGCGAAGTGAATGAACGCCGCTCTGCTTGTGCGATCTGAAAGTGGGCACAGGCCCGATGCCAAATCTGGGTATGGTGGGCACGCTGGCATGCTGACGGGCGCAGACAATGGGGCGTTGCTGTGGTGACAGGAGGGCTGGTGGCTGGAGGGGGGTTTTAACAATGTGCATTGGTATGTAGATGGCAAGCAAAGTCAAACGCAGCGTTCAGTGTGATAATGGAGCAGCTCTGTCTGTTTGACGCTCCTTCAGTTTGTTTTCCTACTGTCTCTCTTCCTCCATCGCTATTTTTGTTTGCCACTCAGTATCTCTCCACTTTTCATCCCTTGTTCTCTCTCTGTTTGCTTTCCTTCTCTTATCTCTCTCTCTCTCTCTGTTTGCTTTTCTCCTCTCTTCTCTCTCTGTGTCTCTCTCTGAGAAAGAGGTTGCGGCATTGCGGAGGTGGGTGTAGTGCGGGGGCAGAGGAGATTTTTTTTTATCAGAGTGTTATTGTCAGAGCTGGCCCATCACCTTGGATACACACACACATATGCACCCACACACACGCACACACACGCGCGCGCACACCTCAGACGTCAAACGCACGTCAAACGCTAACAACTAACAGTCAAGGTTTGGCACACAACTAAAAAAAGCCCTCAGAAACTGGGCCCAACAGTACACAACTCACACGGTGAGCGGTGCTAAATCAACCGAACTCTTCCAGACGAAGAACAAAACACCAAGCGAAAAGAATATAAACAACCATCGCACAGACGTCAGAGTCGGACTTCATGTTGGCTTGTGATCTAGATCGCCACGTCCCAAGGTGTGCTGTGCAGTCACAGGGACGGCGGGGCGAGCAGACGCGTGCTCGGGATCTGGCTAATTGCTGATGTTCTCATGCAGGGAAAACATGAGGGAGATGCTAATGACCTCTCACTCAGATGTCTATCAACTGACCAAGCCGTAGCCATGGTAGCCAGGATAAGAGCACAGACACACATGCTCATGTATTCACACAGAAAACACAAAGTGACCTGAGGCTGAGATGAGGGATAAGCCTGAGCCAAAATTTGAAATTAAATTATAATTTGATATCATCAATTATCTCACTTGTTAGGATGTATTTCCGCCACAGCGAGCAAAACATAATGAATGCGGATAATGGCGCTGCCAGGCTATTCTTTGCTTTAATATCCCTTTATTATACCTATCATCTCTTTTGTGGGGATAAAACCATGTGTGTTGACGAAGAAGGGGGGGAAAGAGAGAATGAAAGGGGAAAAAAGAGTGACGGCTGCTGAATAGTAGAAGCACCTGGGAGAGAGTAAGAATAGTAATCAATCACACACGTGCATGCATATATACACACCCACAAACACACATGCACGCAAACACACACAGGAAAAATGCGAAAAGCACAGCTGGGCTGCGGAGAAGCCATCTGTAACACCATAATATAGCACTCAGTGTGTACAAGTGTGTGTTCTCTATCACTCTCTATGTGTGTGTGCGTGCATGCGTGTGAGTTTGCATTTACTCTCATGTTTGTGACTGCATGCCTGTGCATGCAAGCAAAATCAAGATCAAGTTCCAATTCATTCAACCGTGTCTCCTCCGGTGGAGGAACACACTCACAAAAGCCTGGATTTACATGCAAACACACTCTTTTGCCAGTACATGCATGCTCACTAACCCATGCTGACAAACACACACACACACACACACACGCAAACACACACACGGGGACTCATGCATAAGCATGGACTCTCACCTGCAGCCATAGGCTACACAGCAATGCATACTAAAAAGGCCAGGATAGAAGAGGGGCAAGGAGCGAAGAGAGAGATGGATGAGACAAGCAAGGGATGGAGTAAAGGATGGATGGATGGAGGGAGGGGAGGCCAGAGACAGGGGTTCGTACGGCCAGAGAGATCTGTAATGAGATCTCTGTGAGTCAGACAGGATGCTACACACTTATCCAGGCTGGATAGCAGACAGGCAGCAGAGAATGCATTAGAATGCATTAGCCTAGCTGGCTAATATCAAAATCCGTGTCAATGTTATTAGCATGAAGCGCCTCTCGCACGCATCGATCTTCCTGGAAAAAACAACTAGCCTAGTCATCCGGGTGGTGGAATTAGCTAAGGCCGGCAACAATTCACAGCTACCTAAGCAGTTTTACCCCCAGCGTTAAATTAGAATAGGTTGACCCAGTGTTGCTTTTTGCGTGTTAGCTTGCATCAGAGGGTGAGTCACAAGCTTTGCTGGGAGAAGCCACAGCACAAATTTAAACATCAGAGCAGTCAACAAACCCTGGGCTATCTCCGTGGCCATATTTATTCATGTGGTTTGACACCCACCAACACACACACACACACACATAATGAAAGCACACAGCGGGCTTGCACACAAACTGGAGCACAGATGAATAAGTGCATCAGATGTATGTTTAAAGAACAAGGCCGCCAATATTATGCATTTTACCTAATGTCAACAAATCCTGTGGAAAAAACAAAACCAACAATGAATTGCTATTAACAAGCAGCGCCTGTGTGTAGCTTATTCCTCTGCACCATACAGCTCCACTGTTGTCCAAAAACTATTAAAAATACATCAGCGAGCCACCCTGTTGCACTAGGTCCTTCGCTACAATCAACGAGGGCGCTGCATGCACTGTTGCAGTAAGTGAGCAACTATGTAAGTAATTTCAAGTTACAAGTTCAGCTACATCTGAATAAAATCCAGTATCAAAACCACAAAATCAGCTAATTCAGCCTCTTTCGATCAAGTGGCTTCAAGGCTTGCGTGTTGGAATAATGGCTGAACTCTCCCATGCTGGCGTGAAGGGAGGTTTTCATGTCTTTACCATTCTTCTGACATTGCATGAATGTAGCAAGAAGATCGATATATTTTATAACACATTGTTGGTTTCGGTCTTTCTTGTCCTTTAAGAGGAGTGAGTACTTCTGCAGTCGCAGTAATTCGTCTCTTTTATTTATTCCATCTATTCTCTCTTATTTTGTTGCCACTTTCTGAAGGCAGTTCCCTCTCTGAAGGGAGAGAAATCGGATACCTTCTCATCCGCCCACATGTCCCTCCGCCTCTCCTGACATCTCCTCTCACACACTCTCCCTTCACTTTTCCCTCCATCCCTCCTCGTATCGCCACTTCTTCCCCTTAACAGCTCCATCTTTCAAAATAGCATTCTCCTTTGCAGCCTCCTCCCTTCCTCCTTTGAGTTGCCCCATCTCACTCTTTCTCTCCTCCCTCAGCGCCTCCATCTTTCACTGTGTCTTCCGCTCCCCGTCTTTCTCTCCCCAGCTCCCCTTTCTTTCACCTTTCATGCTCTTCCTCTCTTCCTCCTCTCGCCTGTGTACACAGACATCTCCCTCGCAGTGTGTCTCAGCTCTCTGTTTCAGTCTTTCTATCATTCTCTCCGCTCAACATCCTACACCACACCTCCTCCCTCCCTCCCTCTCTCCTCTTTCTCCTCCCTTTTCCCCTTCCGCCTTTTTTCCATCTTCGGCTCACATCTGCGAGTCTAACACCAATCTTCTCCCTTTTCAGCGTGCCACCCTCACCCCTATTACACTTCATTATTGGGCCTGTTCTTTTTTATCACTCTTCCCTTCTCCGCCCCTCTATCTCACTTTCGGGATGACGCATGATTGCATATTTCTGTCTCATTCAAGCAGCCACATGCTTGCGCGCACACACACACACACCTTTTCCCTGTTAATATATTCAGCGTGCATAATGTCGTCGTCAAGGTTAACAGCTGAGCTGCTAATGTGGAGAGGATCCGGGGGTTATAGGTAGGAAACACTGAGATACGGGCACTCTTACTGATTAGCGTGTTTACTCGCTGAATGCTCGGCAACATGTATTCCGAGGTGGAAGTGATGTCATCTGATGACCTTTCATATACATCTTCAAGGAAAACACTGATGGATAAATGATGATCCTCTAATCAAATCGTAATTATTGTCATGAATGTTTGGAACTGGAGGCAATCAACTGAAGAGAATTTCATGCTGTTTTAGCCTCAGTCCTCTATCTTTGTCCCCTCGTTTATGTTCATTAATGTGAAGAGCCGCCATTGTTCCATGGATAATTCATTGGCATGCGTGGCAGCAGCACCCGTGTGTTTGTTTGTGTGTGTGTGTGTGTGTGTTTGTAGTGTGTGTATGTTCGAGATGGTGGGCGAACAGATGCAAAAGGCATGACAAGAAAATAACCTTCCCTCCCTCCTTCCCTCGTCTGGCGATGACGAGACGCCTCTCTCGCTCTTTCTCTTCCCCTCTATTTTTATCATCTTTGCACCCCCCCACCATCTCTCTCTCTCCCTCTCTCTGTCTCTGTCTGTCTCTCTCGCTCTGTCTCTCACTCTTTCGGTCTCTCTGTCCTTGGGTGTCTGCAGCCAGCTGTGTCTTTGGGCCATTAGTGCCCCCCACCCCCTCCCCTCCATCCATTTTCCCCATCACTGATTCCTCCAGCAGACTTTACCCCCTCCCCCATCTCGCTCCTGCACCTCCTCTCTCCTCCTCCCCTCGTACTCCTCTGTCCCTGTGACCACTGGGGCTCCATTGTCACAGCTACTGCTGATAATAGTCTCGTCCTCAGTCCGGCATACCGTTACGCCACTGCACCAAAATCAAACGGCTGTACGCAGACACATCTGTAAACATCCACACTCAGAGGGACGCATGTGAACATGCGCTGGTTGAGGAAAAAAAACTCAGATCTATTAAAAAAAACCACCAGTAAACACACAGCTAATTTACACATAGCACAAACACATTGTGCTATAGCAACACGCACACACCCACACACACACCACCAAATCTACTCAGTCAGCATCCTCCCCTTTCTGTTTATGTAAACATCTTGTTGTGCTGCTAGCCTCTCGCGGCTGCTTCCCGTTATGAAAAGTTATTGCGCCGCATAATGTAGTGCCATTTACTTCTCGACACACCTACCCGAAGTCACTCATCATATTAGAAGCGTGATTGATCCACTTTCCCTGTGGCATGCAAAGACGGCCGTCGGCCCTGGAGGACAGAGGGCGGGTTTTGCCTTTGAGAAATTGGGCCACGGGTATCGTGTCCCTGCTGTTTCTGTGCGGTCAGCAGGGGAGAGCTGAGCCGGAGCAGATGTGATGCAGATGATGATTACTGTTTTCAGCTTCTTCTTCAAATGACTTGAGAACTGTACAGGATCACGGGAGCTTTGACTCCTCTGTCACTAAAGTGGGAATGCAGTCAGTGCAGAAGCCGAGGCCTCGGTGCACAGTAATACTTCTGTGAATGATCGTGTTTAGAAAGTTCAATGAGAGCCTGTAAAATCTGGAGCAGACTTGACTGGATTACACTGTATTTGTCCACATGAGTCTGTGTATAATGGACTGTACCATTGGCCCATCGTCACAGGTCGTCATTGTCCCTGGTGGCCAGTTCAACCAAAGAGTGATTTGTTCCTCTCAGGCTTTTCATTGAAAATATTTTTGGTGCATTAAGAAATAAACGTATGGAATAATTCAAAAAGCACCGAAAATAAACTGAAATAATTGTGTTGCAGAATTTTTTTTTCTGGTTTCTAGAATTGTTCACTTGCAACCCCATGGATTGTTCAGACTCTCAAGCTGTAAATTTGTGCTTTAATTTGATTATTTTAGTGAAGTGAATTTTGAAGCTAGTCAAACACAGAGCAGTTGGTCTCATGCGCGTACACGAGGAGGAATACACATATTCACACACAGGTGATGCAGTACACAGTCCTGCCAGTGGCTTCACAATATTCTGCTGGTTGATCAAAACTCAGCAACGCACCAACAGAGGCAGTGAAGAGGAAGACTGCTAGCAAGTAAACAATGCAGGTTTTAAAACGCTGAGTCAACATGTTAGATCTGAAGGATGCACATAATGTGCTTTGGTGAGTAATACTGAATGTAACCATATGTTTTGTTTGTTTACATGAAAACTCCACATGGCACCTTTAATCTCCTGGTGACCGCTCAGATTTATCGCGTGACCCTTTGGAGGGGTTGCAACCCCCAGGCTGAGAACCACTGGACTAAAATCAGTAATTTGGGATGGGTATAAACTCTTCGATCACTGTATATTTCATTTTAAATCATGGTATCAATATAGAGTCTGTGATACAGCAGATTGTGGAAATTCAAGCAGAGAAAGGATGATTGGAACGTTTTGGTTTAGCCAGAAAAATTAAGGCACGTCATCACAATATTATTATTATTGTATTAACAGCATTAGCAAAACCACTATATATATCGCCGTATCACCGAACCTGTGCTACAACAGATGGGACTGGAGTTCAAATGAGAACAACAGAAGAGTCTAAAATGCTTTCCTGGAAAAGTGAAAAGGTTAATGTGTTTCTGTCGTCTGCTCGGTCTCTTTCCCTCCATGTCACTTTCCATCTCTTTTGAATAGATTTTTGTGTGTCTGTCATCTATGTATGCTTGATGTGTGTGTGTGTGAGTGTGTGTGTGTGTGTGTGTGTGTGTGTGTGTGTGTGTGTGTGTTGCAGTGGACATGCATCTATGCATGTGTGTGCAGTGTGGTGATGGAAGTGTTGGAGGGGCATTGATTCTGACAGCTTCAACAGCAAAATGACGGCTGTCTTTGCCGCTGCCCCACACACACATGCACGCACACATGCACGCACGCACACACAATCCATTTTAGGCTCCTTTTAGCCACTGGAGGACAATAAAAATGGGTCATTTAAAAAAAGGGGGGGGCACTCACACACACGCAGACATACACAAAATGATGGTCCATTGCATCATCTGCCTCCCCCTTTCCTGTCAGCTAACACTCCCCTCCACTCTCACCCCTTCTCCTCCTCCTTCCCCTCCTTCTGCCCTTCCTTCCATCCATCTATCCATCCATCAGCCACCTCCCCCCACCCTCCCGTCCAAAGCACTCTATTGATTGAGCCATTCAATTTCCGGCTGTAATTCAACTACACTGTTGCACTTGAATATGTAAATGAGTCCATGGGGGTTGCCGGTGCTGTTGTTGTCATGGAAACCTCTCATCAAACACAGAGACACGCACACGGGATGTTCGCACGCACACACGATGGCCTCCTTTGGGGTTAGGAAGGAGAGACAAGGTGAAATGTTTGTGTGTGTGTGTGTGTGTGTGTGTGTGTGTGTGTGTGTGTGTGTGTGTGTGTGTGTGTGTGTGTGTGTGTGTGTTGTGCTCATGTGAAACTGAAACTTTGACAGTGGCATGAGATTTGGCCAGGGCTGAAATGACCTCACTGTACCCTTGGGTGTGTATGCATGTAAGTGTGTGTGTGTGTGTGTGTGTGTGTGTGTGTGTGTGTGTGAGAGAGAGAGAGAGAGAGAGAGAGAGAGAGAGCGAGAGAGAGTAATACTGTATGTGTCCACTGCCTGGCCTCGTCCTCTTTGAAGACTCCCTCCCTCACCTCCCTCACTTCCATTAAAGCCCTCCCACCCTTCCTCTCCACCTCCTCTCTCTCTCTCTCTCTCTGTCTCTCCCTCTCTCTCTCTCTCTCTCCCTCTCTCTCTCTCTCCCCCCTCGCACCATGTTTGTGCAGTCCTCTAATCGCACTGACAGGAGAACAGCACTCTGCGTGGCTTCTGCCACCATGCATGCACAGAGACACACGGAGAACACAGGCACATGCAGAATTAATACACTCTCTGTGTTCTCCCTTTCTCGCACATGCACACCAGTGAACTCCCAGACACAAACAAAAACACACTCACATGCACATACGCGCACACATCCTGCTTCGGTCTTAGCGAACAGTGCTGTGTGTCGTTAATGCGCTCCTCTCCCTCTGTGCCACTGTCTGTCCCTGTATGTTGCTTTGGGGACGTTTTTAGGTCACGAGGATGTCACACCAATCTGGTGTGTCTCTCTCTGTGTGTGTGTGTGTTGCATTTGTTTTTATGGTTTTTAGCCAGTGTTTCTGTGCATACAGGCAGTGATCATGCAGAATATGAGGGGGTTTTATTTAGTTCGAGTTACTCACTTTAAACCCCTGAACACTTGATTTCAAATCTTCAGCATTTTAATATATTCATCATGAATTTAATCATTTATTATGAATTTAACACTCATAAACTCAGCTAAACTGCTTCTTCAGAACTGCGTAGGTGTGGTTCTATCCAATTTGGCAACAATCCCGAAACTGTCAACGCGTTTTGATTCAAATTTTGCAGAGCTGTAATTGGTGCACTGAAATGTCTGAGCCCGGCCCACTCCAACCCTGTGAAATAGCCAAAACCGGTCAAGCTTCATCACTCAAAGTAAGAAGCTGATGGAAAAACAGAAAAAGCTTTTCAGGGCCTTTAAGCATTAAGACCTTTCATAATAACGGAATTAAGGCAGTTGTTTAAAATCAATGCAATGCTCTCTCTCTGCCTCCCTCAACAGATAAATTATTAATGCAACTCAAACAAGCATTTATCTGAACAATAATAACTTATTTGATGATGTGGTTGGGGTTAAAGCGTTCAGCTGGCAGCCGGGCCCCATCCCTCTCATAAACAATGACACTTCAATTTGGATATGAATCAAGAAGGAAACATTTTCTCTCCCCTGCAAAAAAAATGTCTCTCATAGTGGTTTTGTTTGAGCTCAATTTTGGGAGAAAGTGGAAGGCCTTGTGAGTGTATGTGAGTGAGATCTTGTGCACATGCATGTACCCGTATGCATATATGTGTGTCTGTGTGTGTGTGAGCGTGCGTGCGCGATGCTAGGCAAATGAGCTTGTCAGTATGCAGTGCAGGCCTCTCTCTGGTGGCAGGCAGATGACAGTGCAGTGATTGGGCTGATTTCACCGAGGACGTGAGGGGAAATCTGAAGGCTGCCTCAGGGCTCAGGTGCTTATCACCTCCCCGCACACACACTCACGCACAGATTTGGATGCCTGTGCACACAAACACACACGGAGATATACTCGACTATTAACTCTCGCGGTCCACCTTAACATAAATGCGGATGCAGGGGCACGCGCATGAAAGCGGACGCGGGGACAAGCGCCCACGCTGGCGACGCACGCACACATACGTACATGCAATCTGTCTTCTCTACTTTATTACAAAGTTAATTATCAAAATCTCATGCGAGTCTGCAAGCCATGCTGTCTGTCTGGCCGCTCAATGCTAGTCACACGCACAGATCTGCAGATAAGTGTGTGTGTGTGTATGTGTGTGTGTGTGTGTGTGTGTGAGAGAGAGAGAGAGAGACCAGTTATTATAGCCCAGGGCAGGTGGGAAAGGGGTAATTAGAGTTTATATGAAGGTCTGCATGCACTTCCTAAGACAATCATTGACAATTAATTACAGCACAAGTGGCAGTTGGTATATCACACAAACACACACACAGAGGCAAGAAAAGGTGATTTTGGCTTGCTTGTTTCTGCGTCAATCACGTGAAACTTCTTTTGCACGTCCTCATGTGTGAATGGTAAATGTGCACTAATATATACACTCTGGATGTGATTTTCCTCCTGCTGCAGTCAATGTGGCGCCTAATTATAGCAACATGGTGCTCCTCTCTTGCTCTCCCGTGCTGCGTATTTCAAAGGAAATCCCCTATGTCGAAACTTTAGCCCTGAATATTGAATTTAAAGACATATAGCTGAGTATAGGATGATACCTGCATGTTCATCAAGCTTCCACGAGGTTGTTTTCTCTTTATGATATCCATGTTTTTCATGAAAGTTCACTTTCAGGCCTTCTTGTAACACCAGCAGAGAAATGTAATTTCATTCAATAACTGGAATTCAGAATGTTCATTACAACTTCGTCACAAACGAATTCTGGGGTGGTTCATCTGATCACGTTGAGGCCAACGTGATCAGGCCTCAATGTGACCCAACTACAAAGTGATAACAGCTCCTGTAGCATCCTCGGACGGAGCAAAATCAACAGTAGCCAACAGCTAATGATTTAAGAAAGATTTAAGGCCTGACCAGGACTGCCAACAAAGCAAGTTGTCTTCTTGATATCTGGGCAGACAGGACCTTCTTCAGGACGTTATTCCTGCGTTTGCTTTCACACTCCTGCCAAAGAAATATCTAAAAATGAAACGTCCCTTTGTGGCTTTTACAAATGCATTTTGGTTTGTTTGAATCTTTTTCGTCCTGAAAAGAAGCCAAACGAAAGGGGAAAAAGTTAACCAGCTCATCCACTGATTTGGACCCGAGCTACAAAGGAGGAACCAGGTGTTTGAAAATGATCTATTAGTTATAATGCTCTAAATTTGGTTTCCACTACAATTCATAGCATAACATTGCTGCCAATTACTATGATTATTACCAAATGTGGAATTTACTTGTTTTTTACGAGTCATGAACCAATCCATGCACGCTGTGATCAAACTAGAGAGATGAATCACTGTGTTGTTAGTGATGAGCTAGCATGTTGTTGAATATGCTGTCATGAGAACCAACAAAGCCAGTAGCGCTGAACATCACGCAGTTTCCTCCTCCAGTGTCTGCCGAGTGATTTGAGCAGTTTATATGCAACCATATCTGATGACTGCGGTCGATTTCCATCCAGCTGCAGAAGCCGCGCAGCACTTCTAACCGGACCAAACCAACGCAGAAATGCAGTTTCACTTCAGTTCACGGCAGTGGAGCAATTTAAAATAAATTACCTTTGGTGGTTTACAATACATTGAAATGGGAACTGTGAAAAGGGGCTGGAAAAAAAAGGATTGACAAATGACAAAGGATAAATTGAGTGTACAGGGGCTGTGAGAGGTTCAAGTCTTTGGTGTCGCTCCACTTAGTAAAAAGAGGCTCAATAGCCGCTGGCAGAGAGAAAGAGATGTTAGATGGCCTGCCTATTTTCCGTCTATCTGCCTGTCTGTCCATGTACCTGGCTGTCTCCTTGTCCATCTTGCTGTCTGTTTATCTCCTTCTAGTTGTCTGTCTTTCTTCAATCTCATACATCTGTCTGCAGCAGGAGAGAGCGTAAATTAAACATCTGAGCCTCTCTCTCTCTGCACTTGGCTCTTATCCCTTTGCTCTGTTCCTCTCACCCTCCTCTCCTGTCTTATGCGCTCACTCAGCCCTCCCTGGCTCGCCCCCCACTGTATTTCTTCTTCCTCCTTTCATCTCTGTCCTTCCCCTCTCTGGGCGAGAGAGAGAGAGAGAGAGAGGGTGAGGGATGGTGCGAGGAGGCGGAGGACTGGGGTGGGTGGAGATCATAGAGGAGATGAGGCCGTGTGGTGCGGATGGATAGACAGATGCATTGATAAGGGCTGCCGACTCCACAGCACGCTCGCTGCATATCCGATCTCTCTCCCCCGGTCTCTCTCTCCCTCTCTCTCTCATCTCTCTTTTTCATTTCAGGACTAATGCTCCCGTAGCCTTCAAATGTCAGTTCAGTATGGCAACCTATTAGATGGTTAGCCAGAGTGGCTGACAGCTCCCTCGCTCCTTCTCTCTCTCGCCTTCTCGCACACATTCAGGACAGAATGATTGTCTGAGGCTTTCGCCATCATTCAGAACAGGTGGGAAAGACATGAGAGAAAAGGCGACGCTGAGGAGCATTGCAGCAACGGACTTTCAGCCACTCCACCTCCTAAACGGTGTAAAGTAACTAACTGCATTTAATCAAGCAGGCTACTGTAGTTAAAGCTGCTTTAATCAATATTCTTCTATTAACAGAGGATCACGTGACTGCTTGTATATGAAAGGGGTTGCAGCTCTACGGAGCTTTATGCCAGACAGACAAAGTTAGCAACTAGCTGGCAAATGAAGTGGAGCATTTAGCAGCTAGATACTTCCCTCAGGTGATGGCGGAGACCAAAATAGAGCTAAAAAACATTAACAGAACTACATCAAATGAATGCTAATGCTGTATCTACTTTTTGTGAACAGGGTCACCATATTACCTTCATAAGGTCGTCATACGTTTCCAGCAGCCAGCGGTCGGTTACACGGTTACATTGCAGATTCCTGTTTTATATATCAAATATCTGATCAGTTTGTCAATGATTATTATTGATTTAACAACCAAATGGTGCATAAAGTACAATGAGCTTTTTGTTGATCATCAACAATTTTAAAATGCTGCTTCTACTTTAATCATTCAACAGTATTTCGACAATATATTGCAATATGACACTGCTATTCTGCATGCGTAATGAGTATTTTGCAAAACTTCTACTTGAAATGGAGTATTTGTACACTGTGGTATTGCTACTTTCACTTAAGCAATACTGAATACTTCTAAATACTTCTTCCATCATTGCACCATCACTGAAAAAGCAATAGTTCCAGCAAGCAGAAATAGAGATAAAGAGACTATATACATACATATATATATTTATACATGAGAGAGAGCGAGAGAGAGACCAAGAGAACGGCATGAAACAGAGGATTACAGGCTTAGTTAGCCTGCATGAAATCCCCTTTTCCTCTCGTGCCCTACAAAGGGAAGAAGGCAATTGTCCACATTATACAAAAAGAGGGAGAGAGGGAGGCATGTGGGGGGGAAAGGGGGAGAGACAGAGGGGGATTGCAAAAATCTCACCAAATCCATCGTTGTTTTTTATGCTTCCCCCGCGCTGCTCTCTGCATGGCTGTCGCCCCACCTGTGACATCACATTTATCAATACAGGAAGCTGTTTTGTTTTTTTTTCCTTTCTTTTTTTTTCTTCCTTGTTTGGCAAAGTGGGAGAGACGGGGGAGAGGGAGGAAAAAGTGACATTGGCCTTGAAACCTGCTATTGTCTTCCCTCCAGGACAGCCAGCCAACCAGGCAGCTCAGTCAGAGAGAGAGAGAGAGATAGGGTGAGAGAGACAGAAAGAGGGAGAGAGGGGGTGGGGGGTAGAGAGGGAGAGACGGTTGCCATGGTTACCTCCTGGGAGATGCGAGCACACTTGTTTATCTGTTGGCCGAGGGAGCGTGCACGGCAGGGCCCTCTCGCTGAGCAGATGTGTACGTGTGCGTGTTTGTGTGTACATGAGTGTTTATCAGCATGTGGGTGTGTGTGTGTGTGTTTGTGTATGTGTGCGCGCGTGCAGGTTTGTGCGAATGACTGAATGCACACACGCAGACACGTCAGGACACATAAACCGAGTCTTCTGCGGCTTTCTTTGTAAACAAACCTCCATGCGTGCGCGCACACATACACACACACACACCTGCTTAATAGAACTCCAGCTCACCTGCTCGGTATTATTGAGCCAACAGGAGTGGACTGATGCAAGCTAATTGGCCTGGTGTGAGCTGAGCACCGGCTGAAGAAAACAGGACAGAGAGAAGCCAAAAAAAAAAAGGGAGGACAGAAAAACACAAAAGCGAGAGAGCGAGAGGAAGGGAGAGTATGCTGGATGACAGAGAGGAGGGAAAGGAAATGAGAGCAGAATGAGAAAAAGTTGAACAAAAAGAAGAGGAGGGGATGTGGCAGATAAAAAAACAGAGGAAATGAGATGGGAGAAAAAGGGGGAGTCAGAGGAAGAAAGAGGCAGAGGCTCAGATAAAGAGCAATGCAGGGGGAGAATGAGAAAATGACAGCGTTGGAAAGAAATAGAGGCATTAAAGCGAATGAGACAGTCATACGAAGGAGTACCTGGCTGGAGAAGTGGGGGGGAAAGAGATGGAAACAACAAGATATTGAGAGGAAGCGATGAAACAGGAATATCAGAATAAGAGCGTGGAAATGCGACGTGATGAGATGACTTATGATGTGACGAGATGTGATGCGACGAGTGCAAGCCGAGGCGTGCTGCCATGCTAGCAGAGAGCAGCCCCGGCCCTATAGAGCAGACACTGCAGGCACTGTAGTATGTCAAATGTCACAGACGCTAAGTCACAAGGCTGCACAGGCACTGCTGCCTCTCATACACACACACACACAAGTGCACACACGTCAGCGTAAGCAGACGCCCACACAAAAGCGCAGAGGCTGCTTACATGTTTATGAGACTGCACGCTTGAGATTGGTTTTGCTTTTTTTTTTTTTTTTTAGCTAACCAGATGACACACATATTTAGGCACACAAACGGGCACAGTTGCACATTACAGAAAGGCACACATGCAGCCCGTGGGCTCTGCGTACCAGCGTCGTCGTCTGCAGGTTGATAGGGTGAGGTGAAAACACGTGGCGGCGTTGGGCTCACCCATTACTTGAGACAGATAGGGCCTCTGTGTTAGCTGGTGCACCATGAGCTGTCAGCTTCATTTGCACAGACTTGTGTAGGTGTGTGCCTCTCTGTGTGTGTGTGTGTGTGTGTCCTTATTTTTTCTATGCGAGGTAGACACCAGAGTCACCCTCCTTAAAATAACAAGCTAGCCCTTTCCCTTAGGACAGCAAACAGCCATCCACAAGCTGCCTGATCCTGGGCCGCCCTAGTTCACTGCTCAATCCATCTCCCTCTTTCTCCTTCTGTCTCTCTCTCTGTCTCACTTTTCCTCCACGTCTTTGTCTCTCTCTCACTCCCCATGAATCACACACACAGTCAGCGGTGGCCTAATAAGCAGGGTTTCTCCTCCCGACTTTTCTTATTTCTCTTGCTGTTCGCCTTGTGCAACACTGTTCTGCTCTGTAGGCAAACAACGTTGCATACACATAAAGATACGCCCGCAAACAGACACACACACACACACACACACACAACTGTAGCTGAAATTATCAAACACGGAGACACAACATAGTAGACACACACACACACACACATGCTAACAAGACAGACCACCTCCACCTCCAGCTAAGCTTAATGAGCTCTCCCCTGGCTAAGTGGCCTAGAAAAGGCAGCGGTCAGCAGCCCAAAGCCCATCTATCCAGCGAGCTCTAATTTTTTATCAGCCTCTGCACTTCAGCCGCAGATCCCTCAGCTCTGTCTCACTAGCTGTGCAGGGGAGGCTGGAAGAGAATAGGCCTCGTTCACTCAATTAATAGCTCTCTGTGTGCATGAAACGACGTTGAAATACTGCACATGCAGTGCCAAAACTGGAGAGAGTGGATAAATGAAAGCGGCAAATGGTTTTAAGGACTTAGCAGAGTCTAATTTGCAACTAAAATGGTTTTTATTGCATATATAAATAATGATTGTAAGCAAATTTGTGGAGATATTGCTCAGAAGATGGAAAGAATAATACAGCAGGGGCGAAATCTCGTTATACCCTGGATGGTGTGTTTGTATCAGAAAGAGGAAGCACATAAATTCTTCATGTGCTTATCATCCTTGACCTGTATGTTTCTGGATCCAGGAATTTACTGGATGAGTGTGTTTGAAGGTGTTTTCAAACCTGCGTGTATGTGTGTGTTTTTTTCACCCCCTTGGTAGGTGAAGACATGAGCCAGTGAGGCCTGCAGGCTGCTGGGCTGTATGGAAATTAGGAGAAACACCGCTGAGAAGCAGGTGATGGAGGAGACAGGGGGAGGAGAGAGAAGAGGGGCAGAGGGAAGGGAAGGAAGGAAGGAGAGGAGGGTGGTGGAAGGGAGTTGGATAATGAGGACTCTGATGAGAGGGTTGCAGAGCCCTGAATAGAGACGTCTCAGAGATAGAGAGAGGTACAAAAGAGGAGTTATGAGTTAGAGGGGTTAGGAATGGACGGGGAAATGGGAAACAGCTGCCACTAGTGGCAGCCTGTGGAAATAAATAATAGATGTAAAGGAGGAGGAGGAGGAGGGGAGATGAAAGGAGGATCGGAAAGTGAACAACACAGGGAAAAAGAAGGTTTATTCTGAGGTGACGGGGAAAAGGGGGTGCACAGGTAAAACAATAAAAAAAGACAGGTTGTGTTGAAATGTGGTTTCAATAAGACGAGTGGACCACAGGCCACGGACAACAGGGATGTGAGATACTAGAGGAGGAGGGCAGGTGGAGCTTCAACTATTCAAAAGATGTGAGGATGAGCGGGCTGGGTGGAGTGGTCAGAGGCATTAAATGAGAGGGAAAAATGAAAAAAAAAAACAAAAACAGCGCACTGGGGAGACAGAGCTAAAGACGGAGCAATTTAGCCAAAACAGAGAAAAAGAGAGATGGGTAACGAGTGTGAGCAGAGATTAAAAAAAAGAAAGAAATGAAAAAGCATGAGAGGGGAGGAGGAGGAGGAGGCCAACAGACTGATACAGAGAGAGAGGAGAGACGGAGATGAGGGAGGAGGAGGTGGCGCTGGCAGTGGCAGGACATGGGTGCAGGCGTGGAGACTGTGGCATGCAGCTCAAGCTGGCATGGACTCTATCACTCACTCTCAGGCCTGGGCACAGGGCCCTCAGTGGCAGAAACACACACACACACACGCACACGCACACACACACACACACACACACACACACACACACACACAGATGTACGTGCACAAGC